>NW_025999968.1:59790371-59868840 GCF_001458135.2 Marmota marmota marmota
CCCCCCGCCCCCCGCCAGGCTACAGTCGATGCCTGTCAACGGAAAAGCACAATTTCTAGAAGAGACTTTCCACTAAACAAATGAAGACTGTCACTGAAGAAGGCTTTTGCATTGGGTTATGAAATTCTACTCTTACTGGAGCATAGCAAATTATCATTTAGTGATTTTTTGGCCTGAACGCAAATGGCTGAAGTAACCACTTTTGAAGGGCTAGGGAACTGACAGTATTGACGTCAATTAGCAAGCCACAGCCTGGGCACACGTGAACATCACGGTGACCCACCGACGCATTCCCACAGAAGTTAACCTGGTGACATGCAGGGGAAGCTCCCTATTCAGTTTCACCTTGCCCAAAAGATTCATCTCTGCATCACCAACTCCTGACAATCATTTTGTTACATCTGAGTAGATGTTTCCCACAGTAACCACCTTTTATTCCACTTGGGAGTTGCAACAAGTATGTCCTTACAAGTTTCCAGAAAACAAGAGAATTTTCCCCACAAATGATATTTTTCTGATCTTGTTCCTCACTCTGACAAATTCAAGAGGTTAATCTGCTAGAAAAGTTGAATTCCATATGCCCCAAATGAGAATTTCATCATACTGGAAGAGAAAAACCCAACTGATGTTTTTTAAAAACTGCAAGATGATAGGAAAAAAAACAATTTTCAAAATGAAAATGTCTTAGTGACACAGGAGAATTAATCAGAAGCCAAGTTCATACCTGGTCAGACCGTCTCAGGACCTCCCACAGGTCCTTAAGATTTGCCTTTGCCCTTTGACAATATGGAAGTCAAATCCCCTATAATCTCATCTACTGATCAGTAGATTGAAAGCAAGTGCAATAAAAAATAGCTAACACAGCTCGCTCCTATGTGGTAATGTTCCAGGGGGACTTCACAGATGGTAACCCTACTCTTCACATTAGAGGAGCCACATTCGTCTTCGCAGCCTCATAGCTAAGGACACTGAGGCACAGAGCTGGTAAGAGATGGAGTCAACCTGGGCCTGGTGGCTCATGTCTGTGTTCCCAGTGACTCGGAAGGCTGAGGCAGGAGGATCACAAGTTCAAAGTCAGCCTCAGCAACTTAGCGAGGCCCTGAGCAACTCAGCATGACCCTGTCTCAAAATATAAAATAAAAAGGGCTGTGGATGTGGCTCAGTGGTTAAGCCCCCTCCCCCAGATTCAATCCCTGGCACCAAAACAAAGAAACAAACAAACAAAGAGGTGGCGCCAACCTTGCAAGCTCAGCATTGGCAGGAAGCCTTTTGCCGCTCCATCCAAGCCCATCTCTGGCTTCTCCTTCCTGATTTCTAAATGTCAAAGCACCCAGAACTCAGTCCCAAGGAGTGTCCTCACAGCTGTGCCTGGTGGCTGAGTTTGCACCTGGACCCGAACACCCTCCAAGCCTCTGCCATTCCCTCCCTGCATGCTCATCTCTCTCCTTTCTGTTCTCCCACTCAACAAGGAGCTCCTCTGCCATCCTAATTGCTCAGGCCACTGCCCTCGAAGTGCCACTCTTTCTGCCACCTCAAATTCAGCTCATCAGAAACCCGAACACTCGGCTCTTATGATGCTCCCAGCAGATGACCACCCTTCCTGGCTTCCCTTTGCTCTCGCTTGCCTGACAGCCTGACTCCCACCTGGCCCTGACCCCACGCCCTCCACCTCTAGGTCTACTGTCAACATGGCAGTCAGAGAAATCTTGTTAAACTTGATCTGGACAATGCCACACTGCTCCAAAGCCCCCAGTGGCTTCTGCACGGGTCCCCTCTGCCTCACCTCTTCCCAGACACCTGCCCTGCTATCCTGCCAGGAGAGCTCCTCTCCTCCACGTCCCTGCAGCCCCAGCACCTGCCCCTCACCTTCTTCAGGTTCCATTCAGATGTTCTCTCCTCAGCAAGTCGCCCTGGGCTCCCTCTCTGAAACAGCTCACCTCCCTGCCGCTGTTCTCCTTGGCTGCCGCAGGCCCCGTGCGCCAATCTCGCTCCCGTGGCTGCTCTGTGCACCTTGCTCACAGCCTCCCTGCCCACTGGCTTTGTTCACTGCCTCTCCAGCACTGAGATCCCAAGCGAGGGGCACAGTATTTGGATGACAGACGACACACGTTGTCGTGGATAAAGCAACAATGTCAAGGAGGAGGAAGCTAGCCCCAGAACTCTACTCTATGATTCCAACAACGTGGAGTTCAAGGCCACGCACATCTTAGCACGGATTGCTCAGGGCTGTGGACATCTGAGGCATGACTCTGAAGGAAACCGAGGATGGACTGCCTGGGCTTCATGAGTAGGGGCAGGGTGGGGCAGGAGCTGGGCAGGAGCCAGGAAATTCTCAAGGACACTCAAATTTCTTAGGTGAGTCCTATGCACACTTACATTTTGTTAGTGTGACACATTTCTATCTGCCATTTTGAAAAGACAAAAAAAAAAATTACATTCAAGCATGATAGGCTGCAGCACCTGTTTAGAATTAAATATCTGATGAGATAAATGGCCTGTCTCCTTCCCTACAGCCCAGTGTTCCTGTGCTGTGCCACCAACTCACTGTGCACCAAACCATGCTGTCAGTTGGCTCCACAGATCACCTGGGTGGCACCCGGCCATCACCCTATAGACTGACTTCCAAGAAGAGCCGCGGTGGGAGCAGTGCAGGCTGGGTCTCTTTTCCCATCCCTGACGGCAGCTTGTGCTGAGTAAGGAGGAAGAGTAGTCAGTGTGGGTTTGTTACCTACACCCCTGGTGACAGGCAGCCGCATGAGCTCTGTGCCCAGGAAGGAGAGCAGCTCCCTGGGATTCTGCCAGGAATGGAATGGGCACGTCCCTCCTGCAGCCAGGCTGCTGGTCTCAGAAGCCAGCCCAGCAGTCCTGCTGCCTGAGCACAGGCCCTCTCCACCCTGGAGGGGAGGCCTGCTCTCTGGGGGAGCCCCCTTCCTGCAGCTGAAAACTGCAGCCACAGGCAGAGGCTGCCCAGATGCTGCTCCTTAGGAATACAGCATGTGGCTCCATGGACGGTAGACAAGTCGGCAAGAGGGCCAAGAAGATTTGAGGCATGGGAGAAAACACACCGCGATTTTTAAACTGCTGTTATCAAACTGGGTGAGAAGTGGAAATCCAAAGGTGGGTAAGGCCCAAGCGGGGAAAACAATAAAGGAAGGAGGCCAGGGAGGGATGAGGTGAGGAGGAACGCCAGCTCCGCTCACTGGTGTAACCACCACCGTCACACAGATGATCTTCCAATATTCGTTGAATACGTCAATTAAGGCGTCAAAGAACCGAAGATGACGTAGTCCCAAGTCTCTAAGGGCTTGTCAGATAGCCAGTACCAGGACCTACAGGATCAGCCCTTGGGCCTCTGTTGTGAAGCAAAGCTGAGAGAAACAGGCTGAGAGCCTCTACCTCCGAGCAGGCACCATCTTGCCCGTGCCCAGCTGAAAGGGAGGTGCCTGATGAACATGTCATCTTGTTTATTTAACATATATTTGGGGAGAGAATCCACAAGGACTTGTCCGGTTAGACATGAAGAGTCTATTCCTTGACTGTTACCTCCAGATTTCTCATTCCATGGGAAATATGGTTGTCCACGCCTGGTCTAATGTGGTCACACTAAACAGAAATCCTTAAAGCTGCAGAAAGGACCAAAATGATCTAATGAAGATCATGGAACTAAACAACACACCAATCAATTTAGGATATCAAAATATAAATGAAGACGTGTTCTGTTGGGGAGGAGGGGGTAAACTGCTATTTAAAGATGAAGCAAGACATGTATACAAAGGGTAAAGAGATAACCCACCTTTCGACCTTTGTAGGTAACAAACCCACACTGAAATTTCAACCCCCTGCATTGGTCAGGAAGTATACCAATCCATTTACAAACTAACTGGATAGCTAGCTGCACATTCTACCAGAGTAGCCTGAGGTAGCTTTAAAACTAATGGTAGTCATTGCATCCAACAGCCTTATGATGGGCCCTGGTCACCTTCACTGTCCTATTTAACTCCCTTCTCGTTGTGGAAAGTGTGCTACAGATCAGCCTGACGGGGTCAACACCTAATAGGCATAAAAAGGACAACCAGGAGAGGCCAGTAAAAGGCAGAGGAAGCTTCAGATGAACCCAGACACAAGCCTCACGGCCCTCGGAGAAGAGCTGGCCCTGTCCTGTTCAGGCTCACGCTCTGCAGCTCACCAGTGTCACGACCTTGAGATCACCACTTCCCCTCCCCCACTCTGCACACTCTCATCTGCAAATGGCAGCAGCAGACAGGCAGGTGGTCCACGCTTCTTTCTGTTGCCGTGGGCGTGGCTCCATGAATGTGGCAAGGACAGAAATGGAGAGGAGCAGGGCCAGGTCCTTCTTGCAGCAGCCCAGCCGCTCCCACACTCACCCTCAGGCGGCTGGACTGACATCGGCCCAGTCTGCACACCAGGCACTGCACACGGCCCGCAGCTTCTGCAGACCCGACCTGCCATCATCCATGTCCCCCCACCTGTTCAACCCCTGCCTTGGTTCCACTCCTGGGCCCCTCTGGGACCACCACAGCAGCCTCCTGCCCACCTCTCTCCACTACGAGCTATGTCCCTGGAACACTTGCAAGAGCAACAGGAGCAGCAGCCCTGACTCCAAATCTGTCTACCTTTGGGTTCCCCAGAAGGCGGCCCTGAGACCCGCAGGGATTGGAAGGAAATCTACTTGGGAGGAGGCTTCAACCAGCAGAGGTGGGGGACACAGGTAAGTGGGAAAAGGAAGACGGTCACAGAAGGAAATGCTCACAGAAGCCACCACTGTGGGCCACAGCAACACCTGTCTCTGGGGGACACTGGGAGCCGGCGCGGAAGCCTGTCCAAGTTCTCGGCCTAGGGGCCTCTTGGTGTGGGTCCACAGCACTAACTCCAGTGGTCACCGATGAGGGCTGCCCTTGGAGGCCAATGCCGGGCACTTGCATCTGCCCAGGAGTCCTCAGGTAAGGCTGTGCTGCTGCAGGCGAGAGCCCACCCAGCTGCCAGGACAGCCAGGACAGCTCCCCAGTGAGGCAGAGGAAGGAAGATGCTGGTGCCCAGGAAGTGCAGAGATGGGTGGGTGCAGGCTGAGGCTCAGCCTCACAGGCTCTGGGGCAGGATCTGCTGGAGCAGTGTGAGGTGAAACTGCCCAGGTCGTGGGGGAGGCTAAGGAAGAGGAAGAGCTCCACCCTGAGGGACCAAAGCCACAGTGGGGAAAGCAACGGGGATAGCTCCCCGCCCGGGCCTCGGGAGGAGGCTGCGGGAGCCCAGAGTTCCTGCAGGACTCTGCCCCCTCCAGAAGGCACCTTGGCTGTAATGGGCATTGAAGAGCAAAATGAGATATTAATTAAAAGATGACATTTATTTAGTCATTTCTCTGCGCAAGTCACTGTGCTAAATACTTCATATTTTAACTGGTTTAATCTGACTACTCATAGCCCTAGGAAGAAGGTACCAGGATTCTCATTTCAGAAAAAAGGAAACTGAAACACAGAAAGATTGGCTAATGATCATACAGTTTGTGTGTGTCAGAGCTAGAATTACGACCCAGGGGACAACCCAAGCCTGTGCAATTTATCTCTAGGATATTCCACAGCTCAGACTGGCGGGAACACTGCCAATCAAGTGGTAACGTGGTGTAGATGTTTTACACTCACATACAGAGGAGACAATGCCACACAACTTCTATGGTAGAGTATTTACAACAAATTGCAATAAGCTGCTATAAATTCTCCGCTTCATGCAAGCTCTTTGCAAGTGACTTTGCCCCTCACCCACTCTCAGGAGATGCTCTGGAAATACATGCTCTTAAGTCCTGAGCAAGAGGTACTGAACGATTACTGCACCCCGCAGTAACTTGGGCTTTACCTCCGCTGGGATAATGAGGTGTGGCTCCAGGAGTAGGTGTCACCTGGGGGGTTGTGTTACACTCACCTGTTCCTTTGTAATCCTATCCTTTTGCTCTTTGGGGGATAGAATGTTCCATGAACCCTCCCCTATGTGTCCCCTATATAAGAATAAAGAATTCCAGCGGCTGTCTCTCTTTCCACGGACCCCTAAGGTCAGAGAGCCATCCTGGATTTTGAAAAGGTACTTCTGTGTGTTTGTGTGCTTTCTTCACCCTTTTCTTAGGTTATTGGAATAGTCATATTCGTAAACCCAGCATAGGTCACAAGCTAGGATAGATGGCGACAACCCACTCCATGCAGTACTGAATCAATTTCCCCTTTCCTCAAAGATAGGTTTGTGACTTGCTTTGACCAATGGGACACTGGCATACACAGAATGTGGAGTGCTGGTGTGTTGGGCTTACTGGACTGTGGGCCAGACATGTGGACCAGCCAGGGGAGCACACTGGAGGGAAAGGACACATGTCAAAGCCCAGTTGTCCCAAGTGAAGCCCAGACACAAGGGTCCAACCTCCCCACGTAGCCTGGCCATCCAGAAGAACTGACTGGCTAACCCACCGAATCATGGGAAATCACAAATGTCTGCTGTGTTAGGCCTGAAGATTTGGTATGGTTTGTTCCACAATAATAAATATCTGACACAGCTCTTGGGAGCTCTGCTGTGACCCCACCATCTGGCCTTGGCCTGGCACTGGAGACCTGCTATGAATCAGCCCCAGCTTTGTAGCCTTGTCCCCTCCGCCCCCCTCCCCCGACTCTGCTCCCCCACACAGCCTGGCCACAGCTTCCAGACTACCACGGGCAGAACTGTGTCCCTTGAAAAGAGAGGTTTGAGTCCTAATCCCCAGTTCCTGGGAAAGTGACCACAGTAGAAAATCAGGCTGTTGTAGACATAACGATCAGGTCACGCTTCATCATGCCGAGCCTTATTCAGTGACTGGGCCCTCGTAAGAAGAGGAGAATCTGGACAAAGATCCAAAGGTGCAGACATAGGCACCCAGGGAAAGGACTGAGGCCGGGGCTGGGTGGTGCAGCCACAGCCCAGGACACCAAGGTTGCTAATGGCCACCAGAAGCTACAGACGTGGGACCATCCTTCCCCGAGGCCTTAGAGGAACTGACTTGCTGACACCCTCATGTTTTACTTTTAGACTTTTGGCTCCCAGAACTGTGGCCCCAAAACTCTGTTTCACTTCGAGTCCCCCAAGCTGGGTCACTGTGTCCTGCTGGCCTGGGACGTCAGTACAGACATTCTCGTGGGCACAGGGAAAGGGGCTGGGAGGGAAGGGAGAGCACACTGGGTGCAGCAGACTGGCGCAGAACCGAGCACCTGGCTTTAGTGGCACGTCCTTCTCCACCGCTGTGTGTGTGAGCCAGCCCACAGCCGGCAGCCAGCTGCTTGCTTGGGTGGTGATGAGGGGCCAGGCCAGTCTCTTCAGGGGTCCCAGGGCCAAGCTGCTCCTCTTGCGGCCTGTGACCCAGCACTTCACATCCCGAGGGGCCTGTTCCTATTTCCATTCAGGACACCCCAGCTCAAGAGGAGTGAGCTTCTTGGAGGACTGAGGACACTCGCGCCCTACGGCTACCCTCCTCCAAAAAACGTTAAAAATTAAGCCAAACCAAAACAACAGCAGCAGCAGCAACAACAACCCCATTTGTCCTCCTTAGGAGAAATCTGAGGCTTGGGAGAAGCCATGGGAAGGACGTGAGCAGGTGGGACAGGCTCCCTGATGACCCCAGCCTTGACACCTTGTCAGATTTGTGAAAAGGCATTTGCTCCAAAACGAATTAGTTCAGGGACATTCTCCTAGAAACAGGCCAATTATCCGCTGGAGGCCACCTATAAAGTAGGTGTGTGTTTGTTTTAATTTCCACGCCCTAGCTGACCTGGCAGGACTGCTGTGCCCCTCATTACAGACAGCGATGGCTTCCATCTCCTCTTCCACCTCCAGATCCGCCTCATTTCTCATCTTACACACCGGCCGGCCGGTCAACTGCAGGGGGACTGATGAACTGGCCTCTCCCCTGCTAATTATCCAGAGCATCGTTTACCCCACCCGGCCGCCAAGGCAATGCAGAGGCAGCAGCGGGTGCGCACAGTGACAGCTGGCAAGCCGGCCTCTGGGAATAAAACATTTTAGCACTTCATAAATTTCTAACAAGGTTTCAAATTGCTGCCGTTTCCCTCCTCCCAGCTCTGTCAACTAGCAAAATGGGGCGGGGGAAGAAAGCCTAATTAAATCTATAGTGGGAAAGTTCCACTGATAGGAAGACTGCTCATTAAAAATAATGAACTGCTAGGACCAAATTGCAAAGTAAGTTGAAATCTCCCCACTGCCCCCATAGACAAAAATATAAAATACAGCTGCTTGATTTCACTTGCTTTTGCACATAACTTACGTATGTCAAAGAACTAAATGCATGCAGGTCACAGATTCACTGATTTGTGACCTTTTAAAACCCAACAGAAGGTGACACCTAATAAACTGTACTGTTGGGAGGCTCTCTGACAATTCAGAATGTTACACTGAGCATGATGTCATTTATGAAGTAGGTCATTTAAAATTATTTTCCCATGTGATTTTTACTGCAGGACATTGATTGCTGGTAGGCGGAGCATCAAAACACGGTCTCTAAAAACCTCTCTGGAGTGACAATGGCCAGTTTCTATTGCCATCAGCGATGTTCAGAAATAACAAAACAGCCACAGCAAAAATCCCTCCCCGTTTCGTGGCTCTTTGTTGTAAAAGGAAGGTGCTCTATTGGGAACAGGGAGGTGCACGGGTCTCCCGAGCACAGCCGAGGGGAAGGGGAAGGAGGGGCTCAGAGATGCTTCACTGTCAACTAGAACCTGCCGGCAGCACTGGGGGAGGGGGCATGCAGAAAAATGAAAACCTTCAAATAACTTTCCTCTCTCTACCTGCACAAGTAGGTAACCTCCGTCGTCATCTCGTCATGCGTCACACGAGAGCAGCTCCTCGGCCTGAAGTTAGGAGGATGGAACGGGTCACAAGAATAGGATGGGGCAGAACTGGGGCACAGAGTGATGCTGGCCATCACTGTGGTGCAGACCCCTGGGCAAAACGCACGGCTGAACATAACGCAGGTGTGGACAAGCCAGCTGCCGCACTGACGGACAGCGGCGCTCCTCCCCCCTGCCCGGGCCTCTCTCTTCCTCAGCCTGAGAAGCTGACCTCTGCAGGGACATAGATATGTAAGCTTCTGCAGCCAGAGTGGGAGGCAGAAGGCAGAGCGTGCACGCTGGATGTGGGTTTGGGAAGGAACCTTACAGCACGAGCCTTGCTGGTACCTGAGCAGAAGCCCCCGCACTGATGCATCCCAGACCAGCCCCAACCGGATGGCAGATGGAAGAGACCCCTTGCCATTAACTGCAGCCTTGCTAATCTCTGGTCCTGGGCATCACAGCTAATTGACAGGATGAACTGCCAGTCCCGCGGATGGTGTCTCCCGTGACATTCAGGATCTTTGAGAGGCATAACCCACAGTGATTTGACATGGCCAGTTTTGCCAATTATGGTCCTTGGTACAAGGCTTGTCAGTGTGTGTGTGTGTGTGTGTTTGTGTATGTGTGTGTGTGTACAGTTGTATGATCACTAAAGGCTATATAGCATTTTTATTTTTCACATGTGTGAAGAGGTTTGGGGATAGGGCCCAAAATCTCAAGAACAATAAAAAAGTGTGATTAAGTAGAAAACTGTATACTTCTAAAACATTTTGATATTGACAAATAGAAGCAAGCAATGAAAAAAACATGTATTTCTGGAAATCATCATAGCATAGGCTGTAGATTCACTAAAGGAAACAAGGTTGCCCCAGGCCCACTGTGCACCCCAGATTGGACCCCCATGGCTCTGAGCAACTGCGTGACTCGCCCACCCATCTGCCCCACTATTTTACGATGACACCCACTTGAGAGATTTCAGTATGATCATTCTAAGAACAGCTGTTTGCCCGCATTTCTGTGCAAGTTTCTAAGTGATTTCACGCCCGTCATCTCACCTAAGCTTCCTGTGGTTATACTTTGTCTTTGGTGAATGGGAACCTTCACGTTCCCACGCAAAGATACCTGCATGGGAGAACTTGCGAGATGAGACGTGCCGGCCACTCTCTTGGGGGTAATGAATGAGCCCAGACCTAGTCTACTCTTACCAAGCACAGGTTCCACTTCCAGGAGTTTCCGAGGGCCAGCGAGCACCCAGCACGGCCCCTCCGCTGTGGGAAGCACCCAGGCACTTGAGTCTCCTGATCTGGAAGTGCTGAACATTAAAAGCAGCTCCTCAGGTTGCTGGTGATTGATCTAGGGAAAGTAGAGAAGGGCCAGCAGTGGCTGGAGCCTTAGGGCACAGAGGGGCACAGGGAGGAAGAGAGGGAACCTCTCCTCTTGTATCAAGGAGTCAGGCCCAGAGGGAGGCTATAGAGGGGACTGGTATGGGATGCAGTGGCTAAAGACCTCCTGTGATGTCAGGGCAGAGGCTGTTGGGGACCAAAAAATCAGAGCCACCTCTAGAATGTGGTTAGGGAATGTCTCTTCAAATTAACCCACTGCAGCCTTGACCCTGGAGGTTGACCTGGGCTCCTGCCTGCCACTGTTCTCTCCTCCAAGGCTCTAGATGGCCATGATCAGTGAGGATCCCCCTGGGGCGAGTTCAATTGCTGTTATAAATGACTTTTTTTCCCATAAAGTCTTAATAGTTTGAATCTCCTGAGCTAAGTGTTCTAGAAGACAGGATGAAGCACAAGAGATGCTCAGCCTCCATTTTCCTCTTGTAATGGAGAGTCGAAGGAGGCTCACGGGTGACCTCAGCAACTCAACTGGCCTGCTGTGCTGTATTTAAGTCCACAGGACAGAAGGGTGGGAGTTCTTGGCTTTCTGGTGCACCCAGTTAAGTATGGCCAGCATCTTAAGGCCATCACCAGAAGAGTCCTACAGTGTCCCGAATGCAAGCCGTGCCTCCCCAAGAGCATCCTCTCCACAACCACCTGGAGTCAGTTTCTTACCGTGCATAAATAATGGCAGCGCTTCTCACTAACCACACTCTCTTGGGCTCCTCTAATCTCTTCTCAGGTGGGCCTTGACTTTGGGGCTTCTTGCGTAATGTCTCAGTTAATATCCAAATATAACAGGAATCCTGCTAAGTCACTGTAGCCACCCTTAATATCCAATCACCCTAGGTGCTGGGTCCAGCCCCTTTGCCTCGCCATTCCCAGGAGATCTCCAATATTTCTGGACACCCAACTAGGTCTCTCGACCTCCAGCATCTCCAGAGAATGTCTGGTCATCCAGGTCTGCCTTCAGCAAGAATCTTATTAGCTCACTCTATCCAGATCCTCCTGCCCCTGTTTCCTAGCAGTGTCTCCATGCACTGCTCCCCCCCTCCCCCCGCTGCCCTGTGGCCACAGCACCCCCTGCTGTGCTTCTTCTACTCAAAGTGGAGCCTGATCTCTCTCCCCTTCTAGAAAATTCCATTCCTTTCTTGGTCCCTCAACCATCTCCATGGTCCTGAATCAAGTCAGTGTGACAGTCTTTAAGGAGTGTCACTGTAACACTGAGCTCTTCCCCAAGGAACATCCTCAAAATTACACCCACCATCTTCCTCAAAGTGTGAGGAAGACATGACATAACCTGTCTTCATTCTTCCCCAGACAAAACAGGAAGTCGCCTTTAACATTTCTTAAAAAGACTCCTTTCCTTCCATTTTTGTTCAGTTTCTCATTTTTATTGAAACATAAAAACCAAATTTAGAATCAGTGCTCCAACTCTTCCAACACTTATTCCCCTCTGCAGGAAGATTAGAATCACAGCGTCCAAAAGTGAGGAACTGATTTTAAATTTGGCTTTCGTATTTCAACCCTAAGGCCCAGAGATTTGGCAAACGGAGACTCAGTCCACTCCATACACATCTGGGACCATCCTGTGCTGCCCTCGAAATGCACCCCACAATGAGGCTCACCTGAGCTTCCTCCGTGAAATCAGTCAACGCTGTCCAAGTCATTGCCGTGCTCATTCAGCACCCGCCGACCTTTGATTGTTTTAGCACAGCTAAGGATATTAAGAAGGTAACAGGTAACATCCAATGCCCACAACCAGCCATACACTATTCCAAAACTTCTGTGTGCACCAAATCACTTTGTTCTCACAATACCCAGCAAGAGGCAGATGCTTTTATTAACCCATTTTCTAGATGGGGAGGCTGAGGCATGAGGAGGTTAGACAGGCAGCCAAATAAAGAAGCGTGATGGAGCTTCAAACCCCCTACCCATAACCTGGTTAGGAATACTTTTTGGTAGTTACCAAAAAGAAGAAAGAAGAGGTGAGGACTCTGGCAGTCTCCTGCTAGAATCTCAGAAGGTTTAGCATGTCTGCAAAGGAAGCAGGCAGCCATGGGAAGGCAGTCCACCCACGGCAACTTGGGGCAGGCATGGGCTTGGCAGGGAGCTCAGGCTCCCAGGCTGGCCACACCAGAGGGCGCCTGCCTGGCACTGCAGTCTCAACATCAGACACAGTGACCTGGGGCAGGCTCGAGGGGTGTGGGCTTGAGGCGAAGACTCAGGCCACCCGACCAGCAGCACAGAACTGCGGAGCTTGAGTGCCAGTTGTCTTCGCTGAGCAGGCTCAGGGCTGCATGTCCCACAAGGAAGGCACCAGACAAAGGAGGAGCACTGAAGACCAGGAGAGAAGGCCGTGTCACAGAGAAGTCTGCCTGCTCAATGTCTTCCAAAGCATGGAGTTTTGGAAGTGGGACTTAGTGAAAATGTGCCGCATGGTATTCTGGGGCCCAGGACTGTGGATGACCCCTCTGTCTGTACCAGGTTGGTAGAATGGGGTCACTTTCCGCTCCTGTTTCTTCCAAGAGCACTGCTAGGTTAACAAACGCCACAACTGGCCAGCTCCTGCTCTCTCCTCCCCTCAGCCTCTTTTCCAAGTAAACCAAGCTCAGGCTGAGAAACTGGGAAGACACAAAGCATTTTTTATCTCAATTACTTTAGGTAAAACTCAGAAACCAATTTGTTTGATTTGCGATGCTATTGTTACTGCCTGGAAACCTGTTTTTGATTTGGAAAGGCATGCCAAGTAGGTACACTGGGAACACAACCTAAAGTAGCCAGTTAATTTAATTTGTCACGCATGTTTTCCTTCCAGGGAAATGCATGTGTTGTGCACAGTGGAGAGGGGAAGAGAGGAGACAGGAGTTTATGATGTGATCTTTATGTGAATATCTTTTATAATTTCATAAAATTGTTTGGTTAAGAGGAAAGAGGCCATGGAAAATATCCCCTTTCCCTCGCAGGCCGATAACTTCAAAATAAGATATGGGAGCTGACACAGAACTTCACAATAAAGATTGATAAAATATTCAGTTGTGTCAACATGAATTAAATTCCTAGTTTGTCCCTAAATGTTTTGCTGCCGCGGCGTTCCTCTCTGGCAGGCATTTCAACTCTGCACCCCATTCATGGCTGTGTGGTGTTCACCCAAGTTCCTGAACTGCCTGCGCCCCTCAGCAGGAGCCCCTCCATGTCTGCCTCTCGGCTCAGTGGGCATCTATGGTCAGATCCCTGCTCTTCCCTTAATCCTACAACAACATGCTGTATTTGGGGGTTTCGCTCAGGCAAAGCGCACCCTCCTGTGGTTGCCACTTCATATTCATCAGGTCCTGTAAGGAGTCCCGAAGCCTCCTGGGACCTGAATGAAGACATGGTCACCATCAGAGAGGACGCAGTGGTGGCCTGGGATGAATTCTGTTACCGAGTGGGGGCGCCTTTCCCTAGCTGCCGTGTTAGAGGCTGAGGGCTCTCAGCTGCACCCCGCCACTGAGCATTATCTTCCACCAAATGAGAACCAGCTCACACAGGAGGCCACCCACAATCCACCTTGGCAGCCTGCATCAACAGCAGGATGGCCCCTTGCTATGAGCTGGGACAAATTCTGCAGGGAACCCCCTGCTCCCAAGGTCTTTCTTGAGGTCAGCTTGAGGCCACTCCCCAACTGAGGATTTGTCCCTGACCAAAGCAGTCCCCTGCACTGCCCTCCTCTGACCAGTGCTTCAGTCAACCACTTGAACAAAGAACCCACTCCTTGGGTTCTGTTTCCAGGGAACCCAACTGAATTCATTTCCTGGGTCTGGCAGAGCAAATTGCCATATACTTGGTAGCTTAGAACAGCAGGAATTGAATTCAAAACTACGTTGTAGCAGCGGGAGTCCCTTCTGGGGTGCGAGCGAGGCGTGTCCTACGATCTGAGTCTCTGGTCTCCCAGCAAGCCCCCACACACCTGGGCTTGCAGCCACATCACCCCAAGTCTGCTTCCCTTTTCCACGGCTTCTTCTGCCTGAGTCTGTGTGTGCCTCTCCTTCTCTTTCCTTTCATAAGGACACTAGTCACTAGATTCAGGGCTTCCCCTAAATGCAGGGTGATTTCATCTCCAGATCCTTACTTAATTAAATCTGTAAAGACTCTATTTTCAAATAAGGTCATAATCTGAAGTGGCAAGTGAACATGAATGTTTGGGGGACACTACTCAACTGACTCACCATACGCACCCAGGACATTTAAGCCCTGAGTGCCCCTGGCCCTGTGGGAAGGCATCCTGGATGAAGACACTGAGGCAGGCAGGCAGCGTGGCTGTGGATTCCAGGGATGCCCGTTCCCCAGCCTCCACAAGCTGTTCCATTTTTTATAGGGCAAGCATGAGTGCCATCTTGTAGGCTGGGGAATAATTGGGCTCCTGGGGCACTAGGCAGGGTGAGTTTGGATGCCAGCTGTCTGTAGCAGCTGTTCGGGAAGGCCAGATGCCCAGCAGGGAGGACCCTTGGGGGTCTAGTGGAAACTGAGTTCAGGTGCATCCCCATCCTCAGAAAGGAGGCTAAGGGTCCCATGAGAAGAGGAAGTTGGGTTGAGCGCTGCCTACTGGGAGCCAGGGGAGAAGGCCAGGTGGGACACTGTCCAGCAGTCAGGAGGTCCCTGAGAATAGTGCCTGCTTCCCCACTTCACTTGGTTACCATGAGGGCTTTGCTGTGAGACCCGTCTACTTCCTGCTCTTTGAGATTTTGATGTAAGATTGGGGGTAAAAGAGCCTTGATGCGATAAACAGAGGAACAAAGACACTTTCTAATGGAAAATGAAGTGAGGGACAGACACACAGCTGTGCAGAGAACTAACTGAGAGACGTTAATGCAGACGTTAATGAGAACGAGGACCCAGGAATTACACAGGAAGAAGCAATGGGACCAGGAGGTCTCCAGCACACCCTGGAGCCCAGTGGCCTTCCATTTCCAGGTTCCAGAAGGTCCAGATAGACAGCATTTCCTTCTTCCCTGATACTTGGCCATGGAGCTGAGGGCCCTAGAGTCTTCACACACAGACTGATGGATGGATGGATGCACAGAGGATGAGAGAAGGGTAATAAGAAGGAGCCCTGGATATTCTAGCTCAGCCTGTGTGGAAGGGTCTCTGAAGATCTGAGTTGAGCCCATTGAGGGATGTTCACCTCAGCTGAGTCTCCAATTCACCTGAGCAGATCTAGGAGTAAGTGTGATTCGTGTGGTTTTCAGTGTAAGGATGCTCTGTTTACGCCTTATAATGCTTTGTGTTTGTACGTAACTTTATGGTTTAAATATGTTTTCACACATTGATTGATTTTATCCTCATAACTTTAGGGTATTATGTTAGGCTTACTTTATTGGATTGGAATAAGACTCACTCATGTCCTGCAGTTAATGAGAGATCATGGTAAAGGATAGAGGACATCCATCCAGTAGAGACAGGGGAATGCAAAGGCACAAATCA
This sequence comes from Marmota marmota marmota, assembly GCF_001458135.2. NCBI lineage: Eukaryota > Metazoa > Chordata > Mammalia > Rodentia > Sciuridae > Marmota > Marmota marmota. The sequence continues at coordinate 59,806,084 of NW_025999968.1, forward strand.
CACCTCAGTGTTCTTTTACAACACTTACAATCAAATGAGCACAAACACTAAAGTAAAAGTCACATCAATACCAGAGATATCTGATGCTGACAGCAACCTATATAAGAGGGTGATTTATTTATTATGGGGTTGAAATTGTGGATCAGGGTTTGAGGGGAAAGACTTTTCACATGGAAACAATACGTGATGTGTACAAATCTCTTACCCAAGAGGAATATCAATGCACTGAAGGAAGAGGGGGGAAAAGTACAGAAAGCAAGATGGAGCATGATTCAAGATGAGCCTGAAATTTTATCTGGAGAGAAAGCTATTCACAGCCTTGGAGACCAAGGCTATTATTCTGGTCATTGTTTTATGAAAAATGGGCAACAATTAGTAGCCTGTTTTAAGAGATTACTATGATGAGATTTTTCTTTTAAAAAATTACATGAGGCTTCTAATTCAAGATGGCAGATAATCTACCTACATTCTCTTCTCCACAAGCCTTACTTAAAATAAGCACACAGGGGCTGGGGATGTGGCTCAAGTGGTAGTGCGCTCGCCTGGCATGCGTGCAGCCCGGGTTCAATCCTCAGCACCACATACAAACAAAGATGTTGTGTCCACCGAAAACTAAAAAAAAAAAACTAAAATAAATATTAAAAAAAATTCTCTCTCCCTCTCTTTAAAAAAAATAAAAAATAAATAAAATAAGCACATACAATGGATTAAGAGGGAAAAAATCATATATACAAAACACACATAGAAAGCCTCAGCAATCAAGAGATTTCAACAAATTATGAAGCACAGAGCCTTCTCTCCATGTCTTAGCTTTTGAGACTATAACAAAGCTACTTATGATTGAATGGCTCATAAATAACATTTCTCATTTCTTTGTCACAGTCTGCAGACTGGCAAGTCCAGGATCGAGGACCTGCATATTTGGTGTGTGATGAGGGCCCCCTTCCTCAGAGATGGTATATTTATGCCATGTTCTTATATGATGGAAGGGGCTGATGAGTTCCCTTGGGCCTCATTTAATCCCATTCATGAGGGCTCTACATTTGTGGTCTATTCACCTCCCAAAGGCCCAACCTCTTAATACCAACATATGGGTGTTTAGATTCCAACATGTGAATTTTAAGGGACATAGACCGTCAATTCATAGCAAACCATAGAGCAACAATGATTTTTCCATAAGCTCTGACAACAAACATAATGTTCCCAGTTTCTCTTCCAATTTACTCAGTTCTTAATATAACTAGTTGCCATCAAATAGTCAAGGAAAATTCTTAACATGAAAGAAGACGACTAAGGTAAAAAGAAAAACATAAAAATACAAACCTCAGATGTAATACAATTCAGAAAGGAAAAGTCAAATCCTAATCAGTCATCATAATCAAGAATTCTAGAAGATAATGTATTTATGAGATAATAATAGAAGAGTAAGGGAGGATGTGAAAGAGACAATAAGAGAAATGAATAGAATGAAAAGACCAAATATATAATGAAATGGAATATTGGGGAACATAAAAAATAAATAAGAAATAATTAAGGGAAAATAATACTAATATTTTCAGAAGTATCAGAAAACATGGGATAAAAATATAAAAAGTACAATATAAATAAAATTAGGCTATATAAAAGAAATTTGTGTCTAAATATACTTTTATAAAATTATAGAACATAAAAACAGAAGATCTTAAATGATGTCAGATAAAATGGGTAATTCAAAAAGAGCAGAAGATTTTAAGTGACAGCAGACTTTCAACAGCACCAATGAAAGACAGAAGACAATGATATATAGAAGACAATGATATATTACCTTTCATGTATAAAAGAAAAACAGCAATTGTCGAAGAATCATGTGCCCCGCCAAATACTCTTTCATGAAAGTATAAAACAAGGATACTTAAAGATACCAAAAACGGAAAGAGTATGCCACAGAGACCTGAAACAAAGAAAAGTCTAAGGAATATACTTCAAATAAAAGGAATGTGGCTCCAGAAAGATGATCTAAGGCCCCAATAAGAGTGAACAGATGTGATTATAAAACTGAGTAAATCCAAACAAAAATATATGCACAAAATTATTATAAAATGGAATCTAGTATCTTGGTTAAAAAATAACTAAATTATAGAAGTATATAAAACAACAAGAGCATGTAGGTTTGAGAGGGGTGGGCACAATCACAGGGGTCCAAAGTCCTGCTTTTGTCTCTGGGTTTGCTTCCTGGAGGAAGGTGGTTAGGTTACTGTTTACCTGCAGCCTTCTGCTAGCTTAAATGAATGTGGGAAAACCCTGAGGCAATGTGAAACAAGACAAGTAAAATGCAAAAGTCCTAAGCAAATAGTGCTCAAATAAGGAAAAAACTTATTAAACAAATATATGAAGTAGAAAATCTGAATACAACAAAGTGCAACAAGTAGAAGTAAAAAAGCAAGATGGGAAATAAAGCTCAGTATGTCAACAAGGACTTAGGGGGATTGACAGCGAGTGATTGCTTTCCGTGGTACCAGACTTTAACTTTTAATCATAATGAGAGTATTTTTAAAGAGGAAGAAAAAAGACTTTTGTCTAAAGTAAAGAAAAAGAATGCAGGAGGCAAGACTGCAATGAGGATGTCATTAGAGTAGCCTTAGTGCTGAGCACAACTAAAGTGAGCCTTTCAGGGACAGTCCCCATTGTGTCCAGGGAGTACATTCTGAGGAAGAGGAAATTTGCATTTGAATGGACGTCAGCACTTACACTTTTATACGTATTGCCAAATTCCCTCCAGAAAGTGTGTGACGTTTCATGCTGCTACAATGCTTATAAAACATTCCTGCTGAAATACTCATTGCACATGCTCCTGGTGCAGGCGCGTTCTAGTCCATGCAGGGAATGAGACGGGCACTCTCTCTGTTCTCAGGGAGCTGCCATTCCAATACAGGAGGGGGGAAGACAGATGCATGAAAAGTAAACCAACACGAAATTTCAGACAATGGATAGTATGAAGGCATTAAAAGGAGAACAGGTGACTTCAGGACGTGTAGTCCTGAAGGTGACTGTCCCTTGGCCAGGACCTGGAAGTTGAGCCACCCAGGCAGAGGGATGGAAGGCTGTGTGAGGCCACAAAGTGAAGCTACCTGGGTATGGTCAAGAAATAGAAAAGTGCAGATGTGGCCAGTGTATGGTGAGCAGGGGTCTGAGTGGGGTGAGACATCAGCAGGAACCCGTCAATGAGGAGTCTGTATTTCAGATCAACGACTAAGATTAATATATCCAACTATGTCTGGGGGAAGGTGGAACTACTGACTTATAGGTCAAACCCTAAGTGGGCCTTCACAAAGGAGGGATCTCACCTGTAGAGAGCAGTGCTCTTGGGACTTTCCACCAGCCAACTCTTCAACCATAGTAATCACCATATAGATCTCATCATTTCTATTTGAATTTTGAGGAAAAAGTATCAGAGCCTGAAAGAACACACAAAATGCAAGTGACACGGCACGGCTTTGACCCCAGTCGTGTTGAAGCTCTGGCTCTTTTCAAACAAAGCTCCGGACCTCACGTTCTTTCTACTAGGAGACAAAGACCACCAAAGTGCATACTGGCACCATGAGGAGGGTTGAGAAATGGGTGTGTGGCTCCTGGATATGCAAAACATCATACAGGTGACTTGGTTTCAGTGTTTCATTACTGTTTATAGGGTTCTGCCTTAGCTATTGCCAAAATCCAAAATCTCTTTTAATGATGAATAATGTTCCATATAGCCTCTTCAACAAACGGTGCGGGAAAACTGGAAATCCACATGTAACAAAATGAAATTAAACCTCTCTCTCACCATGCACAAAACTCAACTCAAAGTGGATCAAGGACAGGAATTAAACCAGAGACCTTGCACCTAATGAAAGAAAAAATAGGCCCAAATCTCCACCATGTTGGATTAGGCCACAACTTCCTTAATAAGACTCCTAAATCGCAAGAATTAAAACCAAGAATCAATAAATGGAATGGATTCAGGCTAAAAAGCTTCTTCTCAGCAAAAGAAACAATCAGTCAGGTGAATAGAGAGCCTACAGAATGGGAGCAAATCTTTACTACAAGCACATCAGATAGAGCGCTAATCTCTAGGATATATAAAGCACTCAAAAATCTTAACTCCAAAAAAACAAATAACCCAATCAATAAATGAGCCAAGGAACAGATAGACACTTCTAAACCTCTTGTTAACACATTGTAATTCAATTATTTCATTTTCTAGAAACTATTTATTTATTTTTGGTTCTGGGGATTGAACTCAGGGGCACTCTACCACTCAGCCATGAGCCATATCCCCACCCCTTTGTACTTTTTATTTTGAGACAGGGTCTCCGAAGTTGCCCAGACTGGCCTCAAACTTGTGACCCTTCTACCTCAGCTTCCTCAATTGCTAGGATTATAGTCACTGCCACCCTGCCCAGTATGATTCACTTTTTCAATCCTCAGAGTGAAGTACTTTTAACAGAACGGAAAGTTGTAAAATAAAAAGTAAAAAATCATCTTTACATTCCCTACTTTAAGTACAAACAGAAGAAATCACAGATATAGTTTCATATGAATTCATATATACGTAAAAGTCTATAAAGTACGTGTACTTTAGAAATGCAAAAGGAAGACCAAAGTGTGATGCTACGGGCCTCATTTTTGTCATGTGATGATCTGTTTCCTGTTGGTGCACGCAGATGCACTTGTTCACGTTAATGGTTTTGTGATATTTCACTTCATGCAATGAAAATTGATTTATGTTTATCTCATTTGAGAATATCACAGAGCACGTTCCAAGAAGACAGCACGTAGGGTCTTCCCATCTTGTATTTTGACAGATGTTCTCATCTTCAAGGCCGCACCAGTCAACAGGGCCACCAGGAGTACCATGGGAGGGGCCCGTTCCTGCATCAGTGCAAAGGCAGAGCCAACCTGCATCTATATCAATGTTTTATAAATGCAACAAGGTATGGCATTGTTCATTTGACATTTGCGCATTTTACCAGACATTCTGATTTTACTTTGAGGATTTGCCTGTCCTTACACATTGCTCACTTTTCTATTAGGTTTTTGTTTTTGTCTTATTCATGTTAATGCTCCTTATAAGAGATTATTTCTACATTACATGTGCTACATATTATTATTATTACAAATACTTTTCCAAAATTTTACGTGTATTTTTATTTTATAATAGTTATTAAATTATAGGTAATCCTTGTGGGGTTTTGTCACATCTAAGGAGGCCTTCCCTGTTACAAGATTTTCTTTTTAATTCAAACAATTTTATAAGTATTTTTGGTCCAAATCAAAAATACAAATGTTTGTTTTTATAATTCACTTTGGAGTAAAAAGTACAGCTTCAGTTTTATTTTTTCCCTAAAAATCACTATTTGCCCTAACTTTATTTACTGATATCACCCTTCCCACACAGATAAGACCCTCCCCACATATGGGGACTTATTTGGAGTTATTTCTGTACTTTCTTTATGCCATTTATTTGGCTCTGAATTTAAGACAAGGTGAATATGTACAAATGAGCATAATGTCCACTTCACAATTAAAAAATTTTCACACCTTCTCCCAAATGCACATGACTGTGATTCAAATCTCAGCTCTTCCGCCCTCTGGGTAAGCTTTCCCCCAGGATAAGTGTCTACCCTCCTTCACTTCAGTGTTCTCATATATAAAATCCTATTATGAATAGAACCTATTCTGTGGGGTTCTTGTGAGAAGTAAATAATTTAAAGCAACTAGAACATTTCAGGAGAGTAAGCATTAACATTGTTACGCACCATTGTCATTATCATTAACTTTTCCCTCTGTGGATTGTGGATGCTTTGTTGTATGAATTTTCCTCTTGGTAAGTTTGAAGTTTTGTATTTTGACTTTGTCCTTCCATTGTTTATAATTTGACTGTATTTAACTATCATTGCTTTGTATATTGATTCCAAGCAATATCTACTAACACATTTTACTTTCTTTCACTCTTTCTAATTCCCAGTTTAGTATGTATTATTCCATATTTTCATGTTTAGTAAGATTGATGTTGTCTAATCAAAACAGCTGTGTAGCCTTAAAAGCTCATCAGCACATCCTTTAAATATAAGCCAAAATAACTCCATTCTTGAGTTATTTTGGCTTATATCTTGGTTGACTTGATTATACTGTTATGAGAGGAACTGTTTACCCTCATAATTTATATGTTGAAGTCCTAATTTCTACTTCTTCAGAGTCTGACTGTATTTGGAAACAGACCTTTAAAAACTAATTAAGGTAAAGGGATCATGGGATGGGTCCTAATTCAACATGACTGGTATCCTTATAAAAAGTGAGATTAGGACACTGACACAGAGACAAAAGGTCAACTATGTGAGAACGCAGTGAAAAGGTGGCCATCTAAAGGCCAGTCTCAGGAGAAACCAAATCTACCGACACCATGATGTGGGAGTTCCAGCCTCCAGAAATATGAGAAAATAACTTTCTGATTTTTAAGACCCCAGTCTAGGAGACTCAAGGTGGCAGACTAGAAGAAGGCAGCACTTGCAGTTGCTCTGGGGCTCAGGACTGAATCCGTGGGAGTATGGTTTCTTGGTGAGGTGAATGAAAGAGGGAGTCCCCAGACATTCAATGCTGGACAGTCAGAGAGTCTCAGACACCCAGAAGTCTGAGTGCACTGAACAAAGAGATTACACTGGAGCTACACTGGCAGCAGCAGTGGAGTGGTATCAGCTCACTGCAGAGGGGAGGCATGACATAATGACAAAGTTACATGAAAAAACTGTACAGCAGGAAAGTTGTCTGAACTTTACTGAACAACACTTCACACAGTGAGCTGGTGTTTGAAAGGAGCTTTGTATTTCTCAGCCATGAGCCATATCCCACACCTTTGTACTTTTTATTTTGAGACAGGGTCTCAGAAGTTGCCCAGACTGGTCTCAAACTTGTGATCCTCCTACCTCAGCTTCCTCAGTCGCTAGGAAATGGAAAGCTGAGGCAGGAGCCTTCTTGAGGAGGCCACTCTGCAGCTTGCTGCTGTGGAAGATCATAGCAAATATCTCCATACTGTCCTAGCAAGCATTCCCTGTGTGGCCTCGGGTGGACCTACCGAATGTGATTGAAACAGGCACGGCCAAGATGGCACCCAGGGAGATAGTAGCTGAAGATAGAAGGGAATGCAACTCATTTTCCCTTGGAGTCTGGCAGGTCACAGACCCGGCTGAAGAGGGAGAGGGTCAGGAAACTGAACAGGCAAGTGGATTACACTTGGGGACTGAGCCTTCTCAGGCAGTATTCCTGAACAGAGTATGCAGACCCACCGAGGTTTGTCTCCCCCACCTCACAAGTACAATCCTAGGGAGATCCAGATGCTCAGCAGTTTGTCATCTGCTGGCTCGAGGGGTTTGCTGATCTTATCTCTCCAGAGCAGAAACCATCTGCCAAAATCCTAAGTCAGACCTCCGGTCAGCCCCGTCCTCAGAGTGCATCCATCGGCACTGTCCAGACCAACTCCAGTAGATATGTTTTCCATTCCTTCCTACTATGCACTGGTGTGAAGGGAACTGGAGAGCACCTTCGGCCACCTTCAGCTCCCGGCACTCCTGCCAGCAGCTCCGTGAGCCACAAAAGAAGGGCTCAGCCACCCCAGCCCTTGCTCTCCCAGGGGTACACAGCCCACGAGGAAAAGGAAGGAAGGGCAGGCTGGCACCGGCAGTCATATTTCCTCCTTATCAACAGCTTAAAAACCTCAGCAGCAATAATTCTTCATTTTTCCTTTCCGTGTGTGTGTGTGTGTGTGTGTGTGTTTGCTCTGCTGACTGGTTCCTGGATCTACATGTGCATACATATTTATGTTTTTCCTCATATTTATTATTTTTATGTTTGTTATTTTCATTTTGTCTTCTGAGGTTAGGGTTTTTGTTTGTTTTTACTTATTCACTCCTCTGGTTTCTCTTTCTCCCTTTCTTCTCTAAGAGCCAAATCTTCCTGTTCTCTCTCCATGTCTCCTCTATTTACTTTCCTCCTCCTTCTTCATAGTGACCACTTGCTACATGATCTCTTCTGTTTCCCCCTGCTCACATTATGAACATTCTGAACTTTCTCTTGCCTTCCTAGCATGTTTTTCTCTTAATGACTATTTACCAAATTTTAGAACTATTTTGTTTACATAATTCCTGCCCTTACCATCCATGCTATTGCAGTTATTAGTAGAGTGGAGGGCATAGTTGGCACCTGCTGTTTACTTTAGTGCCAGATCTAGTTTATAGCTATTTATTGTTGATGCTGTGTTTTTGTGGAACTTAATGTTGTAGATGTGATAGTAGGCACTGGGTGTTTATTTAATACTGGGTTTATTTAATACTGCTCTTGTTGCTGATGCTTGTTTTCTCCCCTTTTTTTTTTTTTTTTTGAGGTGCTGGAAATCTGCTGGGACACGAGTTCATAGGGTAGAGACTCTGCAGCTGAGGTATACCCAAAATTCAGCCAAGAGACAGTGCACCTTGCTCCACACACAAACCAAGCATACTCAAAGTTGAGCGATATTTTAATACAAAGAATGGGAAGAGAAAAGCCCAAGTCAACCACCAGGCCGTAGTTGGGTACTATGAACATGAATTGTACCTGAATTCTGTGAGACCATTAAAAAACTAATTCTAGTACTTCTCAAATTACTCTATGAAATATAAAGAGGTGGAACACTTCCAAATTAATTCTATGAAGCCAGTATCACCTTGATATCAAAACCAGATAAGGATACATCAAGGAGATAAAAAAAATATCTCTAAAGAACTTAGAGGCAAAAATTCTTAATAAAACATTAGCAAATCATATTCAATGACATATTAAGAAGATTGTACATCATAACTACATTGGCTGCATTCCAGGGTTGCAAGGATGGTTTAGCATACACAAATCAATAAATGTAATTTATCACATAAATACAATTAAGGACAAAAATCATAGACACATCTCAGTAGATGCAGAAAAAGCCTTCAACAAAATTCATCATCTGTTCATGATAAAAACACTGAAGAAAGCAGGAATAGAAGGAACTTACCTCAAATCATAAAACCTGTATATGAACCACTCAAAGCCAACATCATACTGAATGAGGAAAAAAATGAAAGCATTTGCTTTAAATTCCAGAGTAAGCTGAGGAAGTTCCACTCTCAGCACTCCTATTCAATACCGTGCTAGAAATTCTAGTGAGAGCAATTGGGCAAGAGAAGAAAATAAAAGGGATAAAATTAGGAAAGGAGAAGACAAATCATTGCTATTGGCAGATGATATGATCCTCTCCCTAGAAGATCCAAAACGCTCCACCAGAAGACAGCTAGAGCTAATGAACAAATTCAGCAAAGAGGCAGGTTAACAAATCAACATAAAAAATCAATAGCTTTCCTACTTGTCAACAGTGAATCTGCTAAGAAGGAAATCAGGAAAATAATCCCATTCACAATAGGCTAAAAAAAAAACCTCTACAACAAAACACTGAAGAAAGACATTGAAAATATCACAAGAAGATAGAAAAACCTTCCATGTTTATGGATTGGAAAAATTGTTACTGTTAAAATGGCCATACTCCAAAAATGATCAACAATTCAGTGCAATCCCCTTCAAATACCATTGGCATTCTTCATAGAACTTGTAAAAACAGCCCTAAAATTCATATGGAAGAATAAGAGACCCAAAATAGTCAAAGCAATTCTAAGTCAAAAGAAAAAAAAAATAATGCTGGAGGCACCATGTCACCTGACTTCAAATTATATTACAAAGCTATAGCAACAAAACTGCATGGTGTGGCATAAAAACAGACACAGACCAAGTAAACACAAGGGAAGACACAGAGATAAACCCACAGATATAGTCATCTGATCCTTGACAAAGGTGCCAAAAATACACACTGGAGAAAAGACAGATTTTTAACAAATGGTGCTGGGAAAACTACTTTTCCAGATATAGAAGAATGAGACTAGACCCTTGTGTCTCACCCTGAACAAAAATCTACTCAAGATGAATCAAAGACCTAAGAATTAGGCCAGAACCCTTGTAACTCTTAGAGGAAAACATATCTGCAACACTCCAACATATAGGTGTAGGCAATGACTTCTCCATAGGACCCCTAAAGCACAGGAAAGCCTACCAAGAGTTAATGAATAGAATATCACCAAATTAAGAAGCTTCTGCACAGCAAAAGAAGAGAGTCTACAGAATGGAAGAAAATCTTTTGCCAGCTCTTCTTCCAACAGAAGAATAATATCCAGAACACATAAAGAACTCAAAAAACTTAACACCAAAAAATCCTAAATAGCCCAATTAGTTATTGGGCAAATAAATTAAACAGACACATCTCAAAAGAAGAAATACAAGTTGCCAAGAAATATATGAAAAATAAACATTCAACATCCTTACCAATCAGAAAAATGAAATTAAAACTACACTAAAATTTAATCTCACTCCAGTTAGAATGGCAGCCATCAAGAATGCAAACAATTATAAATGCGGAAGATGATGTGGAGAAAAGGGAACATTTTACACTGTTGGTGGGACTGTAAATATGTACAGCCACTATGGAAATCAGTATAGAGGTTCCTCAAAAGACTGGGAATGGAACCACCATATGTCACAGCTATACTACTTTCAGTATTTATCCTAAAGAATTGAAGTTCATCTTCCTACACATGCATACCATGTCTACAGCAGTACAATTCACAATAACCGAACTATGGAACCATCCTAGGTGTCTATCAAAGGACAAATAGATAAAGAAAACGTGGGACATGTACACAATGGAGTTTTATCCAGTCATACGCAAATGAAATTATGGCATTTCATTGGATGGAATAGATGGAACTTGAGAGCATTATCTTAAACGAAATAAGCCAAATTCAGAAAGTCAAGGGTCATATGTTTTCTCTTATATATGGAAGCTGGAGGCATCCCTGCCCCCCACCCCCGCCCCAGCAATCTGCTTCTTTCAGGCAGAGTGGGGACAGTTCTTTGGAAAAAGTTTTCCCATTCAACTTTCCTGGCTCTGTCTCTGCTTGGGGCTGGGAGAGAGGCTGGAGTCACAAGTTCCTTCCTGAGAGGCCCTTTCTCTCTGTACCTAGAGGAGACCCTGCCCTTACTCCTGCCCCACCATTTGCTGCTTTACCAAGGGCACTGATATAGAGCTGCAGGAGATTCTGTGACTGTCCTGCCTCTTACCCCAGGTCTCAGGTTCGATTTCATCACTCCCCAACGCTAGTTAAATTATAAGCAGATGGGTATTCACACAAAATAACTGAGCTCTGTTGGCATTATTCTATTTTCTATTTTTATTGATACATTATAATCATAGGCAATAGAGGGCTCCATGACTCCACTTTCACACATGCATGTAACATAATTGCATTATTTTGATTTTTAAAATACTTCCCAGGCAAGTGGTAAAGTTATCAGTCTCCATACCACATACACTCAGTCAAGTACGTTGGTGACACAGATTGATGAGTTTCAGGCCTAAAATCTCAGGTGATTCCTCCAATGCAAAAAACATTGATAGGACTCATCCCTTCCAATAGATTCATCTCATCCTGTATATATGAGCTCAAGAATGTTTTGAAAACTCTGAAACTTGAAGGGTATTCATTACACTAACAGAGAAATGTAATGACAGCCAAAATTTAGGTAGTTCCTAAGGCACTGGGCACTCTTTTTAGTGTTTTTATCCATATTTTCATGGGATCCCATGTCATCCACAAGAATATTATTAACACCCTGCTCATAAGGACAGGGGGACTGAGGCACACATATTCAGGGACTGGCCCAAGGCCACCCAGCTGCTCAGTGGCCTGGGCAGGCACAGCCTGTGGCTACAGGTCACTGCCGTCCCACCATGCTGCCATGTCCCCCTGGAAGCTGAGGGCAGACGCTATTGCAGGAGCTCTCAGTGTGCATGCAGAATATCCTAAGCCTCTTCTGGTTGCTGCTGCCACTTGTCATGCACCTCAAGCCTGGCTTGGGACATTATTGGATAGTTATGGAAGACTGCTCCACCCACACTGGAGTCAAGCCTGGAAAGACATCAACAGGTCTCCCCTCACCCACTGCATTTCCAATAAAGAAGTCAGAGGCCTTCAGTTAAATTTGTGTCATTCATCATTTTTTGCCAAATACCCAATTTAACCAACAGAGTTAAAAATAGCAGAGTGGGAGTGGGTAGAATTACCAGATTTGCTACTGACAGCCTGCGGGAGCACGTGCAGATGATTTACCCTCCCTCTGCCAAGGTTTGAGCAGCGTGGAGGAAGAAAGGCACCAAGGAGCAGCCGTTGTAGTTTGCAAGCTTTTGTAAGGATGCTTTTTCCTGGAGAGGCCGGGAAATGCACTTTCTGCCTTGCAAGACCCCAAACGCTGGCTCCCATCTTCACACAGGAGTGTATGGACCAAAACAAGGAGGCACAGATTACATTTTTTCTCTCTCTCTTTCTCTGGCTTTGAAGAGAGATTAAAGAGCAGGGGTGACTTGAAGAAAAGGAGACAGAGGAAGAATCCAGATCCGTGACTTGAATTTCTAACCATTTGATATATCTGCCTATTCACAAAAAGGCACTTGGATAAGAAGCCAGAGTCCCAGGATAACCCAGGAGACGTTGGCTGTTATCAGTCGTCACCAGATGGTGAAGTTCAAAGAAGACCGAAGACGGATGACCAGGACCAGGAGCTCTGATTGGAATAGCAAGTAGGGCCACCTGTTCCTTTCGCCCTGCGGCCCTCTAAGGCTTCCGTGGGGGAGGAATTAACAACTGACAAGTAACAGGATTATTTCACAATCCCCCAAAAGAAGCAAACATGCTACCTTAGAGACTTAATCCCAGACACCCCTGCCCCGACTATGACTTTCCCAGGGAAGATTTTACTCAAATTACTGCTTTGAACTTGACAGTTACTGGCCAAGGCAATAAAATTAAAGTCCTCTGGTCTAATCATTTCTTCTTAGCAACCATTCATTTCTATCTTACTGTCTCCAGCAATGAAAGGCCAAATATGTGGAGTTTTATAGACTGAACTGTGTCCTTTCAAAATTTAGTTATAGAAACCTGGACCCCCAGTGGCCCAGAATGGGACTGTATTTAGAGAGAGGCCCTTAAGAGGTGAGCAAGGGAAAATGAGGTCACTAGTCTGGGTCCTAATCTAATCTGGCTGGTGTCCTTATAAGAAGAAGAGATCAGGGCAAAGATTCACAGACAGGGTCGACCCTTTGTGGACAACAGGAGAAGACACCTCCTGCAAGCCCAGGAGAAAGGACCCAGGAGGAGCCCCTGTCCACACCTTGATTTAGGACTTCTAGTCTCCAGAATTATGAGAAACAGATTTCCATTATTTAATCGTACTCTGTGATGGCGGTCTCAGCAAGCTAACCCGTGGAGGGTTGATATGGCCTAAGCATGGTCAACAGCAATGGGATGTTTCTGTGTCCGCATTTCGGGTGACAGGTCAAGTCTAGAAAAGCAAACTAGGTTGTTGAACATTTTTAGCATCATTATCAGTTGTTTTACAACCATTCAGTGGTAACACTTTCCGTTTACTTTTTCCACTTTTACCATGTGTGGATTTTCCAACATGTAGAAAAACACAGCCTAGGCTCCTGGTGGCAGGCAGCACTGTGTCTCTAGTAATGGAAATGCCGGCTTCGCAGCGTCTGCTGACTGTTCCTTACATCTCCATAGAAACCACCCTAGCTCAGGCCATTATCACTGCTCAACAGACCCTCACAAGGGTGTCCTGCTTACGTTACGGGGCCAAACTGCACTACTTTTTGTCATGGAAATGGCTAAGCTGCTGCCCCCCGGAACACCTGCTCTCCAGAAAGCCCCTCTCCAGAGCCCACCCAAGGCACACCTCTGAGGACTCTTTCCTCTCTGTCCAACCATCGGCAGCCTCTGCCTTCCTCGGCTTCTATTTTACATGAGCAGTGAGAGACTTCAGGTCCAGCACTGACCTCCCCTACTAGATTATGAACTTCTAAGGGAGAAGATGACTTCTTTGTTCACAGCTGGGTTCAATACGTATTTATAAAATAAGTACATTTCAAGTTGAGGATTGCTCCTCAGCAATTCAAATGACTTTAGAATTCTTGTTTATGGTAGGCTTTAGTTGAGAATTCAGGCGGGTCACACTTAGACATCACTGCCAACCGCCAGCGACTATGACTTCACTGCCTTCGTGAAGCACGAGGGAGGCTGGGCCATGCAGCTAGGCCCTGCGGCTGTCTGGGGGCTGTGGTAGTGTTTATGGGCATTGTTCTCCACCCTCGAGATTCACAGTGCAACCAGAGTATCGTGGAACACAGAGGGCAAATGGACAAAAAGGGCCTGGAGGAGGCTCAAGTCAGTATGCACATTCTAGAGAAGGAGTTGCAACGATTGAGTCTGTGCACAGCAACATGAGCCGTCCCAGGGGTGGCCACTGTCCACCCACAGCTGACCAGCTGCCATACCGAGGGCAGCATGATAACCTGCAGTGGTGTGTGAGGGAGTGAGTGGCGGGGCATCAACAGAGGACCCACAGTGCAGCTGTAGGAGAAGGGTCACTCTTAGAAGGACCTCAATGGGAGGAGTAACATCTCCAGTGGGAGACAATGAAAGGACCTTGGTGGGGCTACAGGGTGCACAAAGAATCAAGGCCTGAAGCCTCTTGACCCTGGGTGTGCGACACCAACGCAGGGGACCACAGAGCACCAGTCAGGATGATCGGGCCACATTAAAATGTCTTTCACACATCCCGCAGTGCCAAATCCAGGAAGTGCTAAATTGTGGAAAGCAAATTAAGGATGGCTAAATTAAAGACTCTCTTACTTTCCAAAGATTTCTGTTTGGAGAACTTATCCCCAAGTAGCTGGTGTTGAAACGCCTTCTGCACTTTCTTCTCATACACAACTTAAAAAAAAAAAAATCAGAAAGGTCAAATCTGATCCTGTATATAACCAGATATCACGCCACATCTGGGAAGTGAAAGGAGACTTTTTAAAGCAAAATTTCTAATAATTCATGTTTCTCATTTTATTAGAGAATATCTATTTTTTTTTAATGTTTATTTTTTTTTTAGTTTTCGGCGGACACAACATCTTTGTTTGTATGTGGTGCTGAGGATCGAACCCGGGCCGCGCGCATGCCAGGCGAGCGCGCTACCGGCTTGAGCCACATCCCCAGCCCTAGAGAATATCTAAATTAGGCTTTGGGTTACTGTATAAGAAATATGCCAGCATTTGTTGTGGACTGAATATCTGTGTCCCTCCAAAATTCTTGTGTTTCATAACCTTCAACGTGATGGCATTATGAGGTGGGGACTGGGGGCAGCAATTCATTCAGGGAGCCCTTGTGACTCCATTAGTTCCCTTATCAACGGGACCCCAGAGAGCTCTCCAGCACACCCTCCACCATTCAAGGACACAGGGAGGATGTTTGTTGTTCCAACAAAAAGACCTGACAAGAACAATTTGAAGGAGGACAAGTTTGGAGCTCATGGCTTCAGAGGTCTCGATCCACAGACAGCTGGCTCCATTCCTTGGGGTTAAAAGTGAGGCAGAACATCATGGCAGAAGAGTGTGGGGGAGAAAAGCAACTCAGGACATCACACCAGGAAGCAGAGAGAGGGACATAGCTGCCCTCATCACAGACAAAATATATAACCCTAAGGCATGACCCCAATGACCCACTTCCTCCAGCCACACCCACCTGCCTCCGGTTACTAGTTAATACCTCTCATGGGGTCAATGTGCTGATTGGGTAAGACTCTCATTACCCAATCGTTTCACCCCTAAGCTTTCTTGCATTGTCTCACACATGAGCTCTTGAGGGATACTTCATACCTACACCATAACAGAGAAGATGGGCATCCCTGACCCAGGAAGCAGGCCCTCACAACACTTCCAATGCTTTGACCCAAACTTCCAGCCTCCAGAACTCTGGGGGGAAAAATGTTTTTTTAAGCCACTCGGCACATGTGTGCCATTTTATCGGCCTGGAATGGACTAGGAGAACATTGGTTCCAGACAAGGCCATCATGACAGGTCTTAATGATTGGGTGCTCCTCACAGCCATGGAAGATACATGACTTAGCCTTCTAGTTCACAATGTCTAAATGCACAGATGTTCTCAAACAAATGAAATTATTTTGCACGACAAATTTCTCAGAAGTAGAGATAAATACAGAAAAAGTGTGTGTCAATCAACTTTTCATTCCTGTGACCCACATACTGGACGAAGACAATTCAGAAGTTCTTGCTGAGACTGCAGTTTCAGGGGCTCAGTCCCTGGTCAGCCAGACCCACTACTCTGAGCCCAAGGGGAGGTCATGGCAGGAGGGTGTGCTGGAGGGACTCTGCTCAGGTTCGTATCAGCCAGAAAGATGAAAGAGTCAGCAAGAAATCGGGAGGACAAGATATAATCCCAAGGGCACCCCCATTGAGCTACCTCCTTCAGCCACACCCCCTGCCTATAGTTACAACCCAATGCACCGTTCAAATTGCCAAACCATAAATGGATTAATCCACTGATCAGGTCACAGCTCTCATAATCTCATCATTTCACCTATGAACATTCCTGGGTTGACTAACATGAGCTTTTGGGGGAATACTGCACATCCCAAACATGAAAAAATGTAAATATACTTTGTTTTGATCCACAAATATGAACTTTTTTTGGTGGGGCTCAGTGCTGTAAACAGGGGCATGCACCATGCGATGGACAGGTCTGCAGGAGATCCTCCTGGAATTGAGACAACACTGACAGGAAGCTTCTGTCATACCGAGGACCAGAGGGGCCCTGGATGTGAGGGCTGAGTTCCTGGTCCCTCCACACCCCCTTCCAGGAGCTCCCAGTTGGGGTTCTCATGATTGCCCCTGCTGTCCTATGATACTCCTGAAGTCCCTAAAATAAAGGGCAGGAACATCCCTGAGTCAGCACTCTTACCAGGACAACAGCAAAGACTTTTAACTGACAAAAAAATGGAATCACTGTCAGCAAAAGATACACAGAAGTAATGCTCTTCTACACTACCTCAATCCTAACCCCACACATTTCTTTCAGCTATAGGTTAGACATTCTTAATCCAAACATCCAAAACTCAAGTGCTGCAGAATCTGCAAGTTTCGAGTTCTGACACGATGCCACAGTGGGAAATTCCCTACCTGACTTCATGTGAGGGGTCACGGTCAAAAGGCGGGTGCACTAAAGATACTGCAGAAAATTACTGTCAGGCTCTGTGTAAGGGTATCTGCAACAAACAGATTCCATGTCTAGATTGTGTTTCCCCACCAAAGTAGCTCATTATATACGTGTAAATATTCTAAAATCTGAAAAAGTCCAAAACAGGTCTGGTTCCAAGCATACTGGATAAGAGATGCTTAACTGGGACTGTAGTGTGGCCTTCCCCCAACCTCTGGGATGTGGCGTCTAATGAGACTGACTCCCAGGACGAGACCTGTGGTCCTTTCACCCATTCATTTGGTCAGTGAGTCATCCTGTCATTAGATATGCATTGATCTGTGAGATGTCAGGAGAAGCCTGGGAACTGGAGTATGAAGGCCAGAAGAGCAGCAGGTCTCCATCCTCTGAGTGGCAGCCATTGAGAGGAACAGAGCCGGTCATATCATCAGGGACTCCGTGGAACACGGACTCGGGGTTTCTTCCTTCCTCACATTCTCCTTTCATGGTCCTCCACTCTGGTGACATTTTGTCCCTGCAGCTGATGTGTGAGCATGTCATCTGAAACAATTACTTACCTAAATATCTCGGTCTTGCTGTTGCCATGTGGACATGCACTATGTCCTTAGTGAGGTCCCAGCGCCAGCAGTGTTGGCATCACGCAGGAGGCTCAGTGTCATGGTTTGGATGTGAGGTGTCCCCAAAAGCTCATATGTGAGACAATGCAAGAAGGCTCAGAGGAGAAATGACTGGGTTGTGAGAGTCTTAACCCAATCAGTGAATTAATACCTCCATAGGGATTAACTGAGTGGTAACTGAAGGTGGATAGGGTCGGGCTGGACGAGGTGGGCATTGGGGGCGTGGCGTTGAGGTATATTTGTATCTGACCAGTGGAGACCTTTCTCTCAGCTTCTGATCATCATGTGAGCTGCTTCCCTCTGCCACACTCTTCTGCCATGATGTCCTGCCTCATCTCCAGCCCCGAGAAATGAAGCCTGCTGTATATGGCCCCTGAGCCCTCAAAGAAACTTTTCCTCATGTTCACACCCAGTGAACTAGCACCTTTAATTCAACACCACCACGGAGATCTGTGTGCTCTTCCATCTTAAGTGCTCTTCTCAAAGTAGGTTCCTGGGAACGCTGCATCTGTGCTCAGTAAAAACCTGAGCTCTTTGGTCAGAGTGTAAGGAACCGCTGGTCAGAGGAAGTCACCATTTTTTGCCACGGAATCCTTCAGAGTCCTTGATGTTCGGTTTACATTCCCAAGAGGAGTAGACACTAATTATGATAATGACGGTAATAACTAATATTTGTAGCTTACTGTAGGCCACACACTAAAGCAGCTATAAATATGCATATAGACACAGAATCATATTTAATCCCCAGTCAATTCTCAGAGTGAGGTATGATTATTCTCATTTTTCAAACTAGAAATGGGAAGCCCAGAAAAGCCAAATAACTTTCCCAGGATGACTCAGCTAGCAATCACCAACCAGGATTAGAACCCAGCCCTACCTGATTCCAAAGCCCAAAGACTAAATTTGAAATTACGTTTATTTTCTAAACATATTTGAACACCAGACTTCCCCCAACATGGACACAGTTTCTGTTTCCTAAAGACCGTGTTGGGCTCTCTCACAAAGTACAAGCTGGGAAAGTCTTTTGCAAGAACGCAGATTCTGAAAAAAATGGAAACACTTCTGCAAAAACACAAAATCTGTCCGACAGCCTCAGACCACACTCAGGGGTGGAACACTCTCAATGTGATGTCCACCTGAGGTGTATGGTTGGCATTACAGCCTCACAGAGAGCACACAACCACGTAAGGTCTTCCTCCAGACCTTGGTATTGGTCACACCCTGCGAAGTCTCCCTTCTCTTGGTTGGCATCACTACCACAGTAGCACAAAGATCACATGTGGCCTCGTCCGGAGAGACACGCAGTGCATTTCTGTGACCTCCTCTCGCTGGCACTGGATAGATCCATCATTGACTCACACCAGGCTCCTGACTGACACCCCACACCACTTCTCAACTAGACACTCAGCCCCTCACAGTGTCGCACGCTCCATTACCTTGTACTGTTTAAATTGGACAGTGGCTCCCCTCGGCACCCCTCAGCCACAGTTTATTCAGATCCTCTTGCTTTCACTAATTGACCCCACACATACTTGTGAAATTCCCACTATGTACAGAGGAAGCAATTCAGTGTAGCACGAGGCCACTCACATTCCTGACCACGAGGTTGACTGGTTTGGGGATCCACCAGCATGATTCTAGCAAGGGCGGCCACCGTGCGCAGACGCTGATACGACGTTGCTCCTTGGACAGAGGTAGGGGTACGAGGTTAGAAATCAGGGTCAGACCCAAAGACAGAGGGCAAAACCATCCTACATTAATCTTCCCCAGTTTTATACTGAGGAAATCAATTTAAAAGGATCCTCAAAAGCAAACTGGAAGTAGGAGAAGCAGCTACAGACCATGGGCACCATGTTGCATGAAGAGGCTGAAGGTCCACCTGCTGGCTGTCCACACTGCCCCAGGTGAGGATTGACATGCTCTAGGAAAAGCTCTCGTGGGACTACCTAAGGATATTACAGCCAGAAGAAGCAGAGAGGTCTTCCGCTCCCTGGCCTCTCTCCCAAGAACACCTCACATGTGCCTGTCCACCAACTGTGCCGGGTTCCGAGACGAATAGATGCTTTCACCAAGAAAACATAACAAGTGCATCTGGATTTTTTCTTCTTCTAAAGCTGGACTTCTGTGTTCTGAATAAAACTAAACATTTAACCCACATGCACTTATTTTTAATCTAAAAGGACAATATTGTGAAAATCCAGGCAATAGGGACATGACCCTGCCTGTCCTCACTTGTGTCCCCCTTTGGGTTAGAGCATAGTTCTGGTTGGCAAGAGGAAGGACTTTGGTTTAATGGCCTCACTGAAGGAAACATGATCTGAGTCCCAGGAAAACAGCCACATAACCACAGCCACGTTTGTCCCACCTTATTTTCATGTGGGATCACCAATTCTTATCTCCAATTTCCCGGACCTCAAGCTGGCAATGTGAGGTGACTTCTGGCAATTGCTATCTTTAATCTCCAAGTTCCAGTGTTCTATGAATTCAGCAATTGGGGCATACAATATGTCTAGCTCCCTATAAAATGTCATGTGTGAATTTTTTTAAAAAATAAGAGAACCTTTGATGATTTACATCATCCATGATGATTTAAATCTAAAGGCACAATCCAACTTCTAATTTAAACCACATTATTATAGGGATATGTTGTAATCAACCACAAAGATTTATTTAGCAACTGACCTTTGGTGGGGTTTTTTTGTTGTTGTTGTTGTTGTTGTTTGTTTTTTACCACTATTTGTGGAATCCAGCAGTGTTACATTGCCATGGTTTTAGCTATAACCTTTAAAAGAATTGTTCTCTACTTGGCAACCAGAATCTAAGCTTAGAATTTCTACAAGAAAAATCTTAATATTTATGTTATTACCTGGCATATAGTTGACTCTCATTAAGCTTGAGACAATAGTAAGGTATTGCTGGGAGCTACAAAAAGAATTTCGTCATAAATGCTCTGTCCTGCCCTTTGGAATGGACAACATTGCACATCCACGTGCTGAAAGATGCCGTTGGAGCAGATGACTTTGATGACACTATAGGAAGAGAATAGTATCAGAGAAGCATTGAACAGTCAAACATGAGGAAGGGTAACTGGCAAATCTGAGCCGCCAGAAGAGGACTAGGATAAAAAGGAAGCACACCTTTAGAGAATCACTGAGATCTCGCACCTTTAGCTCTAATGAAGAAGTGGCCATCATGGGAAGTTTCTCGAGTGGGTCAGGAGAACAGGCTGACATGGTGTACTTATGTATGTGTGCATGTGTGTGACTGCACACATGTTCACATACATGGAAAAGTCTGATGAACTTCAGTGGGGTAGGTGCTCTAGAACCTCACATGCTAACGGGCTATAAGTGCTGATATCTAAGTAGCTGTGCAGCTGTGTAAATGATTGGAACAAAATTCGATACTCAGAGCAGCAGTTTCATCCAGTCCTGATAAGCTGCCTCGGTAATTAAAACATTGCACATCATGTAAGGGGTAATGGGCTCTTCTGCTCTCTTTCTTGCCATTAGATGTGCATTCTAGACTCAGTGCTGGGGACCCTGGGCTGAGCACTGTCCACCCAGGCCTCAGTGCTGGCAGATGTAGTGTCAACACGTCTTGCTCACATTTCCTAACCAGGGCTGGTTCCCATTCCTTGACGTTTAAGGCTCAGCGCAGGATGGACTGGTTCCCATTCCTCCCCAGGGGCAGAGGCTCAGAGTCAACACCCAGAACTCACGGGAGCCTCAAACCTCTCAGCTAAATCCCAGGAGTGACTGACTGCCTGCCTTTACCAGCCCCCTGCAGCTGGCCTTGCTTAGAGGCCCTGATCCACTTTGTCTCAGGCCTCATGGAACCCACCCAGGTCCTGACAACCCGACTTGCCCTCTGTGAGGGAAGTGCCTCTAGAACCCATCGTCATTCTGTATGTTGAAGTTTAGTGACATCATATGGGACAGGTCATGTACACGGTACCTAGAACTTGTGGGGCCCACATTCCCATCAGCCTGTCACGCAGTCACTCCAACAGGCCATGGGGGCTGTTGACTCTTGGGGACAGAGACTGTGAAGGTGAGTGTGTGTGCGTGCTGTTGGGGGAATGCTGCGTGTGGTGTGTGTGCCTGTGTGGTGTATATACGAATGCCATGTGGTATGTGTATAGTCTGTGTGTTTGTGTGTGTTGTGTGTGCACACTGTGTATTGAGTTGTGTGTGTCTGTGTGTGCTGTCTGTGGCATGTACCCTGTCTCTGTGTGGCATATGTGTGCACATACATGTGTGGTGTGTGTGAGTGGTGTGTGTGCATGAATGGGTTCTGTTTATGTGTAGTATAAGTCTGCATGTGGTGCTTAAGTGTATGTACATGTGATGTGTGTGGCATGTGCACATGTGCATGGTAGGTGATTTATAGAATGTACACATGTGTGTGCATATGTGTGCAGTCTGTGTATGTGGTTTGTGGAGTGTGTGAATGTGTGCACATGTGTGTGTTTGGTTATGGTGTGTGTGTGCACATGTGGTCTCTGGTGCAATTAACTATCCAAGATGTTCCCCATGCTCTAGGGTAAAGCACAACAAACAGAAAAGAATTTATGAATTTTCTAGGGGTTGAGTACCACATATCTGGAGCTCTGTGGGACAGGGAGACCGTCTTTATGGAAACGGACAGAGGGCTGAGCTGCTGCTGCCTCCCCATGGATGGGCAGTGGGCTGGAGGCGCGTCGGTCTGTCTTCCCAAAGGCCCTGGTTCGTGGGGAAGGGAAACAGACACTGGGCAACGCCAACAGCGCGCTCCAGTGGCCACGGGACAGCTAGCTGTTTGTACAACAGGATAATGAAGTGTCAAAGGGTGCCACCATAGTTCTTAGAGTCAGGAAACAAATGATTTCTTGTCTCCAAGAGGCCACATAATTGTCAGGCTGTAAATAAACACGACTGCTCACACGGCCCTGACCCCACAGGTCTGGAGCCCAGGCCACAGCCTCTCTTGCAGCTCACTGGGTGTGGGTCTCCCACACGGACGCTGCCCCCACCCCCGTGGCTTCGGGAGCAGGGGTAGTGTCTCAGCCTGCTCAGGCTGAGCCACAGAGTACCACAGGCTGCGTGGCTGAAATAACAGTCTCTTCTCCGCAGAGCCCTGGAGGCTGGGGTCCAAGATTGAGGAACTGCAGGGCTGCTCCCTCCAGCAACCCTTCTCCCAGCGGGCAGATAGCACCTATCCCTGGGCCTTTATAGCATTGCTCTAGCCACACCCACGTTCTACTCTCCTCTACTTATATGGACATTGCCAGAGAGGGTCAGGGCCACCCTAAGAGCCTCATTTTATTTAATTACTTCCTTAAAGACCAGTCTTCACACGGAACCGCACTGAGAGCACAGCTCCAACATATGAATTTGGACAAGTGCATCTGCAGCAGGAGAGGTGAAGAGCTCTGTGCATGAGAGTAAGGAGGGCAGAATTCTACCCTCGGGAGTCATGAGCCCAGTTGTCTGGGAACACTGGGGAGACTGCAGGAGGCCCCACTGCACCTGAAGAGTGCGGCTCACACGTAGATCAAAGGGCCACCCCCTGCCGGCCGAGGGCGGCTCTGCAGGCTGAGCGTCACTGTGGGCACCCTCTGCTGAGGACCTTCTGACCACTCAAGGCTGAGCGGAAACTGCTGGACCAGCATTGGGAGCCCTGCCAGGGACTCTCGTGAGACTTGGCCTTCTGGTGGACAGTGGCACTCTTAGTCATGGGATGGGGCGGGGAGGTGATTCTTAGAGGTATGTCAATGTCCACTTCAGGCCCTTTGGTGCACATTTGGAAGAGAAAGAACTCATTTCTGTAGCCTGAAAGAAAACAGGAGGCGACGGGCGTTTCCACAGAGTTAACAAATGAGCAAACAGGTCCCAGGCCAGACAAGATGACCCTCGGTGGACTGGACCTGGAGCGGCTCCCAAAGGCCGCGTGTTGAAGGCTTGGTCACTGGCCTGGGGCACTGCTGGGCGCTGGCAGAAGCCTTAGGAGGTGGGGCCCAGTGGAGGGCCGTCAGGTCACTGGGGGGCTGCCCTTGAGGGGATGTTGGGAACCCAGCCCTTCTTCTCTGTTTCCTGGCTGCCTTGAGGTGAGCATCCTCCTCCGCCACGCGCCTCCACCGTGAAGTACGGCCTCGCCCCAGGCCCTGAGCAACAGGACCAAGCCACCTGGACCAACACCATGAGCCCAAACAAACCTTTCCTCCCAGTTGTTTATGTCAGGTGTCCTGTCACAGTCATGGACAGGCGGCTTATGAAGTTTGCAAATTCTTAGGCCCTGAGATCTTTTTTTCATAGATCTAATTTATTTTACTATTGATTAACATGTATTCAGTGTGTGTGTGTGTGTGTGTGTGTGTGTGTATGTATTCACGCATGGGGAAGTGTGATATTTCAGTACATACATATAGATGCTCTGATCCAATCAAGGTAATTAACAGTTCAATCTTCTCATCATTTCTTTATATTTGGAGTCTTCAAGATCTTTCTTTCTTTCTTTCTTTTGTTTTGTTTTGTTTTGTTACTGGGGATTAAACCCAGGGTTGCTCACCACTGAGCCACATCCCTAGCCCTTTTTAAAAATACATTTTATTTAGAGACAGAGTCTTGCTGAG
The DNA here is from genome assembly GCF_001458135.2 of Marmota marmota marmota. NCBI lineage: Eukaryota > Metazoa > Chordata > Mammalia > Rodentia > Sciuridae > Marmota > Marmota marmota. The sequence goes on from NW_025999968.1 coordinate 59,830,506, forward strand.
TTGCTTAAGGCCCTAAGACCTGGGGACAGATGCAGGTAGATTAACTTGTATGGTGGCCTGGAGCCCTGTGATAAGAAAGGTGCTGAGTTTAGGTGGACACACACAGTGTCATGCAGCATCAGCATCTGAATAGCCAGGGCTGGGACAGGGAGGGTCTTCAGCCACAGAGAAAGAAGCACAGGATTCTCACCAACTTCCCAGGACATGCCGGCCTTAGATAAGTTCCCAGGTGGCTTCAGTCAGAAGTGACTCCGTCACTCTGAAGGTGTAACAGGTAAGAAATTGCTCTAATAGATTTTTATGAAGCCAAACAAGAAGAAGGAATAACACACTTCCTTGGGCAAAGAAAAAAATGATAAAATCAGGTGAAGTATGTGTAGCGCACCTGTTCTGTGGTTTTAATATGAAATCTAGAAGAGCAAACATTTATTGTACTTTTTGGGGGGATTAATAGCATTTTGTGGTTTTGATTTTTTAATTATATCTGTAACAACCACATCAACTTCTCCTCTTAAAAGACTCCATATTCTGTGGGAAAAGGCTACCCTTCCTTGGTGCTACCTCTTCTTTTCTGGAGATTATTAATTTCTTTTTAATAGAGCTCATACTGCAAAATCAAATTTTTATATCACAAAGGGACTTCCATTTATCTTAAGCAGCACACTCTTCATCATCTATCAAACTGAGTTTAAGTTTCTAATTGAAATAATTTTTCAAGTGTTGAGCAATAAAGAGGCAATAAGTGATATATTTAAATTATTTATTCATCTTATTTATAATTAATTCATTTTTTCCTTGCTGCACAGTGAGGCTGGCCCAATACGTTTGATTTTCAAATCTTTTCTATCATTAGGCAACAATGGGAGAGGCTGCTTTTCCACCCCACTTGTGTTTCATTGGTCTCTGGAGACTCGGGCAACATCAGTTTAAATCACAGTTAAATTTAACGCATCAGCTCTGTTTTGCAACACACAGCTCCAAAAACAAGAGCATCATGAGTAGAGCAAGACTATTCTTAGTCAAACTTGTTAATGGTAATACAAACCTTTCCATTAACAAGATCTGAGTCTTTGGCATTTATGACCCATATAGCTCTTGGTCACATTCTTCCTTTCAGGCTCTGAGACTGATATTGCTTTGATGTGTGGGGTGTAATGGGTCCTCAGCGGGTTAGTCTGGACTGCTGGTTTGCAGATCCCTGAACCCCTTTTCCAAACGTGTCTATATCGTTGCTCCCTTTGCAGGACAAACTCCTGCCCCCAGATGAATGCAGCTCCTCCTTCACCTACACTGCCTGCCCGCCCTCAGCTTCTCTTTCTGGTCACGGAACCAGGATGATCTTCAGAGATTTGCAGCCATTGGGTACTTCAATCTCCCCCAGACATATATGTCCACACCCCACTCTCTCCATCCTGCTCCCTCAAGCCCCTGTAATCTCCACCCAGGACCCAACTGTCCGCCTCTCCTGCAATCTACACACCACCTTCAATTTCCCCTAAGCTCAGGTCCCATGCATGCCCTGCTCGCAAGCCTCTGATGATTCCCCCTGGCTCCCTGACACATTCAAGCTTCCCAGATCGCCATTCATTCAGACCACATCCCACCTCTGCACCCATACCCACCCCGTGACAAGTAGTAATTAATGAGGGCTGATATGTAAAAGGCACTTGTAAACCTTTATTCTGCAATAAACACACTTTATATGTATTTTGTTTCTACTCAACAGCTGGCCTATGTTGGATACTCAATAAATGACAGTAGAGTAAATAATCACAGAACAGACCATAAGACAAAACCACAGACTAGACAAAGGGATCAAGAGATCTGAAACTCAAGCCAAAATCTCAGAAAATATGGCCGGCAGAGAGATGAGGCCATCACCTAGAACTACTTGGAAATAACTGTGTGGATATCTGGGCTTCTAGAACAGCAGGTGGGCATCTGATTGACCAATCACCTTGGGCAGCCTGCGGGTATGGTGCTCAGTGGTCCTCAGAATGCTTTGTCTATCATGAAAGATGGGAAGCCAGTTTCTCTCAACCTCAAAGGTGCAGAAATTATGCAGAGAGGATCTGGGGAGGGTTAAGAACAAACCAAGGGCAGTTATGATGGCAGACATTTCCTGTGGCCTCCTGTAGGTCAGGTGCTGTTGCTCTCTGTCCCAGCTCACTCAGTCCTCCAAATGGTCCCGTGAAGCCCAAGAGCTCAAGGTGCCGGCTGCTGTGGATTGCTGCTCTTGCGCCACTCTTCGCTCCCTTTTCCTGCAGCTGTGGTGTGTAGGAGGAGTCCACTTCTCTGCTCCACATCAAGCCTAGTCATGTGACTTTTCCTGGCCTATGAGTGGTGATGACATATGCTAATCAGAGCAGAAGTTTCCAGAGTCATTGCAGGTTCCCCCAAAATGTAGGGGAGATGGGAAGTCCCAGAAACAGCTCCCTTCAGCGTGGATTCTTGAGTGAACAGAGCAGTGTCCAGCACTCCATCCAACTCATCATATGAGCCCAAAACAGGTCTCTGTTGCCATTGACCACTGACTATGGTGCTGGTTGGTATTACCTACAACTTAGCATGAGTAGACCCAGGATTCACAATCAGCCTGGACTTTTATCCTTTACAATCTTCTGTCTCGTTAAGCACAAGCTCTTTTATGAGGAGAGGTCCTAAGTCTACTGAGGTTGGGCTCTGTGCCCTTCATCCTGTCAGCTGGAATCAGCAAGCCACTCAAAGTGCGGTCCATGGCTCAGCGACAGTGTGAGTATCCCTTAGCTGCTGGTTAGATATGCAGAATCTCAGACTCTGCCCAAGAATCTGCATTTTAGGTAAATCTCCAGGAATGCATGCTGATATGAAAGTCTGATAAGGGCTCCAAAAGAGCATCCATTTCCAACTCTAATTTCCAGAATGGAAAGGCAAGAGCATAGACATTTTTCTCACTTCTAAAGAGATCAGGATAGGAACCATACATTGTAAGTACCATGGTGTTACTTTAAAACATTCCAGTACTTGCTCTAGCTCCCTAGTAATGCCCTCTGTGGGGCAGCCCACACCTCACCTTTGAATATGCTGACCTCTTGTTCACAGCCCAGTGGCTTATTTATGGAACAAAAAACATTAGGCCTATCAGTCCTCATTAGGGGCAATTAGCATGTGAAAAAAAAAAAAATGGCGCATCAGGCTGATCTTGCCCCTCCTGCTCCAAGATGCCATTGTTGATTTTTCACCCTTTCCCAAACACAAGTCATCACCCTGCTTGAGGGGAATATATAGCACTAAGAGGTGATGCATGGCTGGAACTCAGTGTCGTGGTCTCTTTCCCCCACTGTTTACAACCCAGTGGCAGTGAGCCAGAACATGGAACAGGAAGCAGAGATGAGTTAGGGCCTTTCAAAATGGCGAAGGCTACAGGTAAAACAACCACCCATGCCTCTGAGACATTCTTCCCAGGGAATGCTAAAGTTTTTGACAAGCTGGTTTATGAATAAATTCATGACATGAGACATTTCCAAAATGTCTGTTAAGAACCACTTCAAAATGAAGTCATCAAAATTACTGCAAAATGTATACTTTAAATGCAAACAGCCGGGGGAAAGAGTGTGCTTGTTATGTAGAATTCATTATCAGTATTTCAGAGTGCAGCCACTATAAACATTTGTTTGGGATTGCTTTTATGCAATTGTTTGGAACATAAGCAGAGAAAGAGCTGAATGGGGAAATTCCAGAAGCCTAGAGCTTACTCCAGCTCAGGTTTCTCCTACCTTGTTAGAAAGAAACCAGTTTTATTTTCATCATATTTTAATACAAGTGAAAGGACTTTTTTTTGTTGTTGCTGTTGTTTTTCTGATTTATCTGTTATGTTGTTAATAGTGCTAAACTATTGTACTAAGCCATGTACTAAAGATTTTATTTTTATTTAGGGTAAAAAGTCCTTCATTTGACGGAAATTTTTTTCTTACATGTTAAACTCGCAATATAAGTGTATGTACATTTATGGATTCACATAATATTATTCATACACACACACACACACACATACACACACATTTGAACTTAGCCTCAAGCTGCTTTAAAATCAGGTTACATAGTAAACTATCAAGTTAGTCAATAGGAGGTTTATGGTACAAATATATGCTAAAGGGGAAAAAACTGTTCTCAACATGGAACGAATTAAGTGTTAGAGACTGCTCTTCCCCAGTGGAGGAAGAAACTCACATTGGATCCAGATGCAGAAGACAGTCCAGATCTGGTATGTGCCACACAGATAGAAAGTCAACTTACAAAGAATAAGGAATGACTATTATGACAAGTATGCCCCAAATGAACAGCAAATAGTTTAAATCACATAAAATTTAATTATACTTCCATAGCAAAAACAAAAACCTTACAATATGCAAAATTAAAAGATAGACAATGACCTTCAAAGAGTACATAAATTAATAACCCTAACATAAAAGAAGAGGAGGAGGAGGAGATGGAGGAGGAGAAACTATAAAACTTATACAAAACTTTCTTTCAAATAACACACCAAAAAAAGAAAAAAAGAAATGGGCAAAAGCATATGAACAAGCAACAAAATTTCTGAAAAAAATCTAAATGTGCAACAGAGAACCATCTAATAACAGAAGGACAGGTAACAAAATGTAGAGCTACCACTAGGAGCATATTACAGCAGAACACACCGGCATGGAGAACTGTTCACAGAGAGATAAAAAAACAAGCAAGCACCCAAGTAAAATCGGCAAAGACATAACGAAATGTTGAGGGCCTGCATTCCAGAAACACAAGTGTTTTCTAGTTTTTCAACTTCTGTGCTTCAAGCTTTTACAAACTACATATGCAGGATTGATTGTGTCACTTAGGAAAAAAAATTGTAGAAAATTAGAAAAGATTTAAAACTGGAACAAGTTTAAATTGAAGAATTTAGCATAAATAAGGGAGAAAGTTCTATTCCCAATTATTTGCCCTAAATAAAACCATAGTCTGAGCTCTCAAAATGCTTTATTTTCAGGAATAAACTCATATATTTTGGACAATTACCCTACACTGACATTTTAAGACATTAGCAGCTGTGTTGTAGGCAAAGGGCATGTTGAGGCCTATCTGTAAGGAGAAAGCGTGGATCAAAAGGGAAATTTTCCATTTCCTTATTTCAGAGATTGTGTTTCTACATCAGTGACTCTCTTGTGTTGTCTATGAGCTGCGTAAAAAAGACCAGATTGCCAAGGCTTTGGACAAGAAGATGCCTCCTCAGTGATTCTGCCCATAGGTAGAGAGGGGAGGTAGGCCCTGAGTCAAGCTTACTGCTTGCATCGACCCCAGTGGAGGAAAGTCTTCAGCACAAACTCAGCAGGACATCTGACCAGGGAAATGGAAGGAAAACCCTCCAAGTAACTGTCCTACAGTATCAGTTTCCTTTTGCTGCTGTAACAAATTGTGTGCCTAAAACAGCAGATCTATTCTCTTACAGGTTCTGAGGGCTGACAGCCAAGTTCAGTTTCACAGGGGTAAGTCAAGATGCCTGGCAGGCTGCAGTCCACCCGGAGTCTCCAGGGAACATCTGCCTCCTTGCCTCTTTCTGCTTCTAAAGCACACACCTGTTACTCCCTCATCCCATCACCTATGGTCTGTCTGATCTCCATCTTCCCTGGTAAGAATCCCTGAGATCACAGGGAGCCTAATGGATAACACAGAGCCCAGGTCAAGAGGCTGAATTTAAACACACCTGCAAATTCCCTTTTGCTGACTCTGGGGGTAGGACATGCACATCCTGGGGTGGAGGGTCCTGCCGTCCCTCACCAGCAGCTGGGCAAGGCTGCACTGTGTCTCTGCTCAGGGCAGCACGAAGTTTGTGTTTGCTGATAGTTTATAATAATGACAAACCACAGTTTCCTTTGGAAGGACTAAGTTAAAGGCAAGTCCGATCAGAAGGTTACTAAGAGGAGAAGGAGCACTTGTCCTTACATTCCATCTTCTTCCCCAAGTCTTCGAGGAGTGGTGCACAGCTGAGAACTCACGTGTTTTTAAACACAATTGCGGAACATCTGCCATATGGTGGATGCAGATGTGATCACAGGCTTTTGCTTCCCAAATGCAAATGATGCCTTGGATGCTCTTGTCTCCCCTCTTCACCAGGAGGGCGGAGGAGCTAGAACAGCTCTGCCGTAGGAGCATGCCCACGCCCCTGACGGCCGGCCCCAGGCCTGAGAAGACATCCAGGCAAGGAGGACCAGTGCCACCATGGAGGTGACCCACATCACTCTGACCGCTCACAAGGTACTCTCTTTCCACCACAATAGCCCTGGCACCCCATCTCAGGCTGCTGATCCTCCCCTGCCTTCTCCTCAAGGGTTCTGCACCTATAAAGGGACATATTTGGGCTTCTGTGCCCATATCTGGACTGTTGGTTGTTGCTTAAGAGAATCAGAACTTGGAAGATTTTTGTCACAATGAAATCACAGTTAGCAGCCTAAATGGGCCCTTTATGTCTCCAGTGCCGCAAACGACTGTTGCCCCTTCTCTCCCTCCCCAAGCCTCAGACCCCTCAAGTTAGCCACTTAGCCCCTGGCTCACTCCCTGCTGGGTCTCCTGGGTTTGTTGTTTCTGTCAATCAAATGTCCCTCCTCCTCCCAGGTTCTGGGAACTCGCTTCTCACCATCGGTGCCTAAGCAGGGTGACAAGTCTGTCATCACAGACTTGGCACTGTGCCGCCCTCCGTGTGGCCCCGCCACCCAGCCCACACCCGGCATGTCATCTCTCCAGGACGCCTGCTGACCTTTCTAGTGGACTATGCCATGCTCTCCCTGTGGGGACCCCACCCCGTCCTCCGCGCTCCAGTCTTGCTGGCCTTCACATCATGCTTCCATGTCCCTGGAACCCTGCCCCTGACCCCAGCTAGCCCTTCTTCAGTTTGCCATGCTATGTCCCCCATATGTGCTCTCAAGGTGCACTCCCTGCTGCCATCAACACACTGTGACATGCTGCCAGTTCCTCAGGGGCAGGAATCAAGACTCTAGTACCTGACTATATGGGATTGAGAAGGCCTGGCATACCAAAGGTGCTCAATAAATGTGCGTTAATCTCAGTGCTCCCAGTGCCTAGGATACCACAGGTGCTCAATCATATGTGCTGACCAATAAACTCATTTCTACAAGTTTATCTGGCAGATGTTTGATGGTATTTAAAAGTTTCATTCCAGCTTTTACATCATAAATGCAGAATTACTGTACAGATGGCTTTGGATGACCTTGGGCAAAAAGTGATATAATTTATTTCCAAATCCTAGAGGTATTCAAAACTTATCCTTCATTTTGACAGCCACGAGGTCCAAGAAAACTGAGACTACGATGGCATGTACAAATATATCCAAGGGCTAGATTCCCATTAGTCTTATCATCATAAGAAATTAGTCTTACATTGCAGACCCAAGGTAATATATAATGAAAAGCACTATAAATATTTGATTAGTGGCTTATTATTATTAAATTCTGTTGCTGGATGACTACTTAGGAAGATGGTGAAGCTCTTCTGTGCAAGGATAACCTGCCTGTGACCCAAACATGGCTCTTCAAACCTGTCTCCATGACAGTCAGCTCCTGAGCCTTCAGATGGCCACTAGGGAACCAGGGCCTCCCCTAGGCCTTGGATTACCCATATGTGCCCTCAGCCTAACTCCAGCTTCCTGCACCTGAGCCTTCCCACCCCGCGCCCTCCCTGGGTGAGACCCGGCTGGCTGAAGAGTCGGCCTGCACCCTCCCCACTCCGGAGAGCTCCAGGATGCTCCAGGACCGCAGGGCCACCACCACACGGAGGTGAGCAGTGACAGACTATTTTCCAAAATACTCTCTAATGGGGCTGTGATTTGTAAACAAGAGGGACAGCAAATGTGTTCACAGGATGAGGAGAACTTGGGTCCTCAAACGCCACTTGCTGGTGGGCAGGAACAAGGTGCACCCGTGTGGGAAAATTTCTGCACACTTTCTTAAAGAGGTAAATGCAAGTTTACTGTACGACCCAGCAACTCTACCGTAGTTAGACACCTCAGAGAAATTAAAACATGTCCACCTATAAACTGCTAGAACAAAGTCCATAGCAGCATTATTTATAGGAGCCAAGAATTGGAAAAGATCCACCATATTTCACTGCATAATCGTCACCACCACTCAATTGTCACACCTGGATCTTCAGTCCAAAATGTTGTTGATGACCTTATGTTGCATAATCGTCACGTGATATAATTCTCTTTGTCACACGGCTTCCAAGTTAAACCCAGGGGCCATGTATTCACCAGTGGCAAATGGATGCTCATTTGTCTTCTCACACACTGAAAGCAAGCCTGGAATCCTTGGCGCACACACAGTGTCGGTGTGTTTCCAAAAGCCACCTTGTGTGGTCTGCTGAGAGGCTGCAGGACTAACTATGGACCACCTAAGTGTCACTAAGGGTGGTATGTCGGATCATGAAACCAATGATGGGACACAGACTCTTCAGACAAAGAGCACTGGGTTGTGTAAGACCATGCTTCGCAAAGCCATAGTATATTTCCTCAAGTGTAATATATTTGATTATACTCCAGAAAACAATAGTAACTAATGTGTTAACACTGTTTTTTTTTTTAACTGAAAAAAACATATACTCAACTGTCATGAAAAATGATGTGCATCAACTTGGACCTTTCAATTTGAAAGTATTTCATGCATCCTAATCTCTCATCAAAGGCAACTTAGTAATGAATGATTTTTAAGTAATACCGCCACATATTTAAAAATATAGTTTCACATAATGGACACACTATACTTTTTTGCAAAAAAACAAATAATAAATGGCATAAAATCTGTGATGATTACATGGTGAAATATAGCAAATATCCATCAGCTGCAGAATGGGTAGCCAAGATGTGGTACATTGGTGTGATGAAATAGTATTTGACAATAAAAAGGAATTAAGTCCTGATACATCCCTGTTATGGTTTGGTTGTGAGTTATTCCCCAAAAGCTCACGTGAGACAATGCAAGAAGGTTCAGAGAAAAAAATGATTGGGTTACAAGGGTCTTAACCCAATCAGTGAATTAATCCCCTGATAGAATCAACTGAATGTAACTGGAGGCAGGTGGGTGTGGCTAGAGGAGGTGGGGCATTGGGGACATGGCTTTGGGATATAGATTTGTATCTGGTGAGTGGAATTTCTCTGTCTCTGCTTCCTGATCAACAGGTGAGCTGCTTCCCTCTGCCAACTCTTCCACCATGATGTCCTGCCTCACCTTGAGCCCTGAGGAATGGAGCTGGCCTTCTATGCACTAAGACCTCTGTAACCATGAGCCCTCAAATAAAATTTTCCCCTATAAAACTGTTCTGGTTGGGTCTTTTAGTCACAGTGGCAAAATAGCTGAGTAAAACAACCCTCCAACTCGGGTAAATCTCAAAGACATTATGTTAAGTGAGAGCAGCAGTCAGGACAGACGCCCTGTCACAGGGTCCCATTAATATGCAGTACACCCCAGAGCCCAGCTGTCACGCAGGGGGGCTGGGACAGGCTGGGGAGGGCGTGGGAGGCGGAGAGGCTGCAGCAGGTAGGAGGTGAGTCACGAACACACCCTCCCATGCACAGTGCAGGGATCAGCTGCCCTGCAGGCCCCTCGCTGTACTCAGAGCAGCGTCCCTTGCCTGTGGTGGCCACTCCACAGTTAATCACCGAATCACACTCCAGTGGAGGGGAAAGGGGCATTTTATTTAAAATACTGTTTTTATGAAAGCGTCAGCAACCCCCTCCCCCACCACACACACACAGATGGCGCCTTGCGAGGGACCCACAAGTACAGCACCCAGGAAGAGTGCCAGAATGCGGGCGTGAGGAAGAGATGTGACATTTAGCAAAGGGCCCGGCAAGGCAGTCTCCAAGGAGAGGACGTCAGCAGAGCACGGTGCTGCCTCCTGACATGGGGCCAGATGACAGCGCGGCCTCAGAGAGGAGCCAGCCCGCCATGCTGCCCAGCCAGAGGCCGCAGGCTCCCGGCCAGCACGGGTGAACGTGTGACACAGCACAGCGTGGCTGCTCTCACTTTAGTCTGAATGTCACTGTGCATCTCCCCGTGGGACAGCACGGACCAACGTGGCCTCCGTCCTGAAGGAGCTGTCACTAGCCCAGTGGCAGCCCCTGAGCAGCGAGGAGGACGCTGCCCCTGCACTGTGCACGGGAGGGTGTGCGTTCGTCTTCAGGGCAGAAGGTTCCCTCAGAGGAGTCTCAGGAGTAAGTGGCTGCTGAAAGGGGGGACAGAACTGTGCACAAAGGGAGGAACTCACTGCACACGCTCCTCGGCCCGGGGGACCCCAGCCTCGGCCTGGCGGGCAGTCTGGTGAACCCGGAGTGCCCAAAGTGGGGGAGAGTGTTCAGGGCTTTGGCTTTGGATCCTGGCCCCCTTGGTAATAAGTTGTCCCTGTTATAACCTCCCTGGACCTCTGAACAACCAGGATAATAAAAACCTTCCACTGTGGTTATTGTGGGTTTGAGTGAGATGGCCGAGCTCAGCAGGGGCACCGGGCAGGGGTCCTTGGCCCTGCTGTCCAGCCTCCATTGACAGAGGCCCTGGCACATCTAATGATACGGGAGGCTCTGTGTGTCCTTGGTCAGATGCCTCCAGAGGGCATCTGCCAGAGAGCAGAGGACCCTGCGTCACTACCCTCCTAGCCAGCAGTGGAGTCGAGGAGGAAGACCAGCCTGGGCCTGGTGTTTTACAGGCAGGCTGTCTTTTTGAGGATTTTAGGTAACAGTCAGAACCCCAAAATTTGCATCTGTGCCTCAGCGGCTCCAAGTAATCCCTTTAAATGACTGCTTCTTTTTAAAAACTTTTACCTGACGAGAATGAATCCCAACGCCCCGAGGCCCAGTGTCCAGTACCTACCAAATGCTCGGCAAAGTTTGCCAGGTTTTAACTGGATTGTTCTTCCTGCAAATTTACTGCCATGAATCATGAGGAGAGAATCTTAAAAGGAAGGCTTTCTTTCACTCCAGAGAGGCCCAGGCAGGGTTAGGTTCTTCCTTCCAGAAATTGGGAAGGGGTCCTGGAATGGCAGAACCGGACGGTCCAAGCTGGAAAGACAGAAGGCTCTGCCGAGAGAGAGAATGAAGCTGGCACCCAAGAGCCAAGGGCCAAATCCACACACCACCCTGGAGACCGAGCCCGTGGCCAGCCGGGCTCTGAGCACTTTGGGTACATGTGAGAGAGTCCCACCCTCACAGATGGCTCTTAGGGGCAGAGAGAGGAGACCGAGCTCAGTCAGGACTAGCAGCCTTAGCGAGGACTCCGAGTTCCAGGTGGACGTGTCTACATAGCCGAGGCCTACAGCTCAACACAGAGCAGGAAATGGTGATTATAGCCAGGCCCTGGTCACCCTGGAAGATGGCTCAGAGTAAGCAGAGGGGCAAGGAAATCGAACACCTGAGGGCTGTGTATGGCCTGGCCAAGAAAAAAGGAGGCCACCAGGAACAGCAGGAGCAGCAGGAGAAGGTGGGCAGCCCAAGCCAAAGACGAGACTGCTTGGACAGGAAGGGCGTCACTGGTGCCCAAACCGTGGTGAGGCCTGAAGGTGCTAGAGAACTTGGCAACAGGAGCGTCATCAGTGACCTTGGTGCAACATGGGTCAGCGAAGGGAACCACGGTTGGAGTTGACAGACTGGGTGTCGGTAAATGCCAGGTGAGGACCTGGAGTAGGCGGGTCCAGAGGCATCTTCAGAGAAGTCTGGCTGTGAAGTTGACAAGAGGGACGAGAAGATGGCAGAAAGAGAGGACAACAGGGCCGAGCTCACCTGCCCAGAGAGGCCCTGAGATGCACTGGAGACCACAATGGAGGTGATACTGAAACGTCCCTCCACGAAAGGCTGGAACCCACGTCTCTCAGTGCTGAAGTCCACAGTTGAGCCAACGTGTAGCCATTACTGGGAATGGCCATGGCCCCCCACAGGCAGAGGACCACGGCAGACCAGCTCACTGCCTTGTGCGGTCACTAGCACTTTTACAGTGGTCCTGTAAAAGACACCACACAAAGACACCACTGAAGCCTACCTTGCAGCCAAGTGGGAAGCAGAAAGCAAGGGCCCTAACATCAGCAGGTGTGACCAAGATGCAACTGGAGTATCTGAAAACAGCTTGCTCCGTGGCTGGCAGCGAGGGGCTGGGCATGCCAACATGGGGCTGCATGGGGCCACCCACAGAACCATGCAGGCACCCCGAGGGACACAGTTACCCTTACAACCCTTCATAGCCCTTACACAAAACTCTTCCAGCTTTTAACCTCAAACTAAAATTCCTCAAGCCCTAATAGTACTGTCATCAAAATCTCAAGAGCAACGTGTGGAAGCCCAACACCTCGGAGGGTCCAGAAGCTCACGTGAAGGTGTGGGTGACGAGGAAGGGCGCCGTCTACCTCTCTTCTGTTGGGGTCAAAGGCAGAGCCACATCGACAAGTAAATAGGTCCCTGGTGTCAAGAGTTGTAAGGATATAATGGAAAAATAAGATGATATGGTGACCTGTAGAGGTGATGGACTTAGACCCACAGCCCGGCAATTGGACAGTCAGAAACGAAAACACCTGGACCATCCAGCAGAGGCAACGAGGTGACCCATGTCGCAGGAGGCAGATCAGATAATGGAAGTAGCAGGAAGCTTCCCACACAACGTTCAGGGCTCGACGGCAAGGAAGCCACGGCCTGTGGATCTCATATTCTTCTTCACGAGAACAGCGACGTGGGAGACAGTGGCCATGTCCAGACATCACCATTAATGAGTTCAAACAAATGCAAACCAGGAGGTCATCTGAGAGAGCTCCACGTGGACTCTTCCCTTCTGCAGACAGGCGCTCAGACGCAGCAGCACTGGGGTGGGGCAGGCAGAGGAGAGCAGACGGGGGTCTGGACGGAGAAGTGAGACCCTCTCTCAGCTCCCTCCACCTTCAGGTGCCCCCTTTTGTTGACATCTTGTTACAAAGATGGCCACAAGAAGAGCGGCAAGCACCCCAGCAGCCCCACTCCCACTGTGTGGGGGCTACAAGGGGCCTCTGGCTCGGGAGTTCTCCCAGAATGCACAGGAATGGACAGACCCTCCCCCGAAGGCTAGTTCCCCTCAAGGAAGCTCATCTGTCTCTTCATCCACGGGATTCCTCTCTTGGCACCCTGGGCAGATGCCACCTCCAAGGCAGGCTGTCCCCTCACGGACACAAGGTGAGCAAACACAGGTCCTCTCACCTCCCAGGCAGAGCTGGCATCAACCTCCAGAGAGAACTAAAAGAACCCTCTCCCACATTCATCAGATCCCTCCCAGGGCGTGGACCCAGGTCACAGTCATGTGGGTTTTCTAAACAAGTCCTGATGAAGTGGTGATGAGAGCAGGGCACAGGACAGAGGGCGGGCCCCCCTTTTCTCTTTCACCCGGGTCATCTGATTTGCTGTGTTCAGTGACTTCATAAGGACGTCACGAGGGGGACTTGGAGTGGTGATACTGGCCCTGAAGCCAGATGAACTGGGGTCAACTGAACATCCACCCCTAGTGACCTTGAGCAATTGTTTCAACCTTCCCGATGCAGCTTGCTCATTTTAAATCCTCTCTGGCACTATGAGGGTCGAATGTGCCGATCACAGATCTTAGTACAGGGCGTGGCGTGTACAACGTGCTCCACAGTCTGCAGACATCCCCGTCACGTCTGCCACTCATTGTTCTGACCCCCAGATGAGGCAACTGGGCTGAGATCCCAGGAGATCCCCATGTCAGAGATGCCACCAGAAATAGAACCCACTGCTGCTGATCCCAGTCTGACGCCTCTTCCAATCTCCCATGGAGACAATGTCAAAATAGCAAAAGAAGAAGTTTGATTAAAGGGTGGGATTTCGTGTTAAATGTGATTTTTTTTTTAAAGTAAATGGAAACCAAAGTGCTATGGAAAGGAGATTTGTATCATTTGAAGCTTGGGCCAAGGCTCCGAGGTCATGGCCTTCCCTTAGTCCTATCCTGATCAAGGAGATGATGAATTAGAGACTAGGTGATGCCGAAGTCCTTTCTGTCCCCCAATCCAAAAGGGTTTGTTGATCATTCCCAAGAAAGAGGCTCTACAGCGGGAGAGAAGAACCTGGTCCTCTCTGCACCTGAGACCCTCCCTATCCTTCCTGCAAGCATAGTCCCAGCCCAAGGGACAGCATTTTGTTATCATTAAAGCAAGGCCACAGGGTTGTCTTCAGAACAAACTCATTTCCTTTTGGGTCTCAAGAATACATACCAGTATTTATTCTTCAAATGCCCAAGTAATATTTCTTAGGTTTTGATACTTAGTTTTCCCAGGTTGTGACTAGTATCCAAATCAGGAGAAGAAAATTATAAACCAAACTCCACAGATAGCTTCCAGTCTGCTCCATTTTGACGTCCTCCATATCTGATGCTGAGCCTTGGAGGTGAACTTCACGACATTTAAAATCACTACATTCACCTATTCAATAGGTAAGGATGGAAATCTCGGACGGCCAAATAATGGGTTATCCTTATTTAAAGATACGCAGTAAATTAGATTTTTTTTTTCTGATGCCAACAATTAGGAATACCTACTTCCTGTTTCTAAGCCATTTCAGGTTTAATTGGGATTCTCGGAGCCCCATTTGTCTTAACAGTCTGACAGCCCCAGCTTCCCCTTCTACACCCACACCTCCCTTTTTTTCCGGCTCTTCCACTTTACTTCTTTATTCACATAAACGCCAGGAGGGAGGGGAAGTGAGCTCAGGGACAAATCAGATCACTGGCTTCTCCTCTGGAACGCGCCGCTTTCAGAGCACCTACGAGGAAAGGTTAGTTTCCCTCGACTGGCAATTCTCCCTGAGCTAATTATTAAAGTGTCTTATTAAATGTGCATGTCTGGGGGGCTTCCGAGGGAGGTCGTGACGAAACTCCTCGGGAGAAGAATATGACATCACAGGACTCATGTGCAAGAGAGCGCCCTGTTTGTCCATCTAAATTAGTTTCGCCATCCATAACAAGTGTGCAAGAAGCGGGAGAGCAAGCACCATACATAATGCAGCGTGTCACGGTGCATAATAATTAGGCCTGCTCCCCGCCACCCCGTCTCCCAGGACTGGAAAATCTCTTCGAGTAAGCGTTTTGTTCTAAAGGCTTTGACAAAAAAAAATGCCATTTAGGGACTTTCAAATTTACAGCTAGGCAATTTGTCATCATTTATGAGAGGGAAGAAGGTAAAAGCCTGCAGGGTTCATTGCTTCCCAAACCCCCTGGTGACGAAAGCTCCGGGGCCTTGCGGTGGAAGCAGAGCATCTGCCGTCCAGCGGCCTGCATGCAGGTGGCCCCCACGCCATGCGCTTTATTTTGAGAACACCATAGCCACACAAGACCCTTGCCTCACGCTCAACCATGAGCAGATCTACTTGCTCTTGGATTAGCCAAAGTTAATTGTAGGTTAGATGAACTGTGAACTTCCTAAGTGCTGCTTAGGTGGGAGAACAGTCATTGCGTCCTGTATTCTAGAAGACACATGTCTTTAGAAGACACGTGCCCAAATTAAGCTAAAGCTAAACAAATGGACCCAAGCAGAAGACAGGTGGTTTTCAGAATGAGACATTGTTACCTTAAACTGATCACACCATTGTTTTAGGAGAGCCTTTTCTAAATGGAAAAATTTAGATCTGAAGTACAAATATAAGGCTTTCTGTTAAAGTGCGACTAGAGGTCAGGGTTGGAGAGCTGACAAGCCACACACAGAGCAGATTTTCCATCCACCATTACTTCAACACTGAGCAAGGACCTGGTGGGTGTTGGACTTCTCACCGCGGCCCCAGGACTATGTGCTGCAGAGCACAGAAATGAGAAATAATAAAGAACAGAAAGCAGAGTATTTTAGTACGGGTTAGGAGGGGTTAACGTAAATGATCTAATGATTGAATGATTAATGAAGTCCAAGAGGCAAATTCAAGTGACCAGAAAAATTCTCTTTCAGCTAATTTAACATTTTGCTGTAATTGAACACAGATTGCCTCAAATCACAGCTGTCCTTGGCTGCACTCAGAGAGGGACACTTCCCACCCCGTGTGAATCCCTCCCAGATGATGGGAACAGTCCTGGCCGATAGAACATTCACCTCAGAAGACATTCCCTGGAGGAAAAAGACAGGGCCAAACACGACACAGCAGGGCACGATTCCAAGTGCCACACACCTAGCCCTCATGCAGCTGTGAACCCAAGCGCACAACAGTAACACCCTGCAACTCCCACAACTCCCTCCATGAAGAACCGTCTTGGTGGAAGGAGCACACCTCAGGCTGCTGGGGCAGAGATCACAGCCTGACCAACAATCTGCTACTAATGTCCCCTCCTGTCCTTCTCATGGTAGATTCACCCAGAGCCGGGAGGTGGGTCGGCCTGGTTTGGGTTCTAGTTCTGCTCAAATCATATCACATCTGATTGAAGAAGTCAGTCTGCATCTCTGGTCTTCAATTTCCCCTGTGGCTCAAGAGCTGACAGGTGTTTACCAAGATTCCTGTCTCCCACTGCCCCTGGTGCTGGGACTCAAGGGTCTTAAGCCTCAGGAGCAGGACTGCTGCCCAGGAGTGGGGTGAGGAGCAAGCGGACCCTTCGTGGAGGAAGATGATGTGGGTTGGGACATTAAGGCAAGAGGTGCCATATGTGACCGGAAACCTAATCTGACAGTTACTTGGATAAAAGATCTGAGCCACAAATGTGATTTAAGGGAAACCAAAAACATGTCAGGGTTGAACCCCTCCATAACTCTGAGGAAAGACAAGGGAAACCAGGAGCGAGGGGCTGCAGAGGGAGAGCCCAGCATGGCTCTGTACGCTTGTCCTCCAGGGCTTTGCACCCCTGACCCCCAGGACCGCCCAGCTTGAGAATCAGTGACCTCAGGAGCCTGAGGATCCACGTGCACCTCCTTACCAAGAAATCTCTTCTCTAGAGGGTATGTTCCTGTGCCTTTAACTTAGCAAGTTGCTTTAAAATCGACTATCAATAAGTGCGCACAGCAAGTAGTTGTACCCCAACACGGCAAGTTTGCTCACCCCAAGTTTGTTATCACCTTCACTATTTTCATTTTGTTAAGATGGTCTTCGTTTGTCCGGTTTTAGGTTTTGGTTTTGTTCTGTTTTGTTAACTGTTTTGCAACCTGAGAGTCAGGATATTTTCTGTTTTATTCCTTTGTCTCTGTTGCAGCCAACTTTGCTCTGAGAGCCTCTGAAAGCTGCTCCCTGCAGTCTGGATGCTCCTCACCCCTCCCCTCACTGCTACCCAGCACTGGCCCTGGGCTTCTGCCTAACTCACTGTCCTCGGGAAGCTGCCCCACAGAGCTTCGGGGCTCCCCTTCTCCTTACTAAGTCTGACACCCTTTCTGAAGCATTAGCAGCTCCACTGAGCTCATGCTAGTTATGCACCTTGTTTATAAGATCTTGTTTCCTTGCACTCGCCCACGTCATCGATTCAGAAACCATATTTAAACTTATCTTAGTCCAAACTCCCAAAAGGTTCGAATAAAAAGCACTGTGCATATTTTTAGATTAATTCAGAAGCGTCTCTAAGAGTCCCTGGGCAAGTGTGTGGGGGCTTCATGATCAGCCCTAATGACACCCTGCAGTATGGCGATGTCCCACACATGGTGGCCCGTGCAGGGGTGTACGGAGATCTCACTCAGTTTTCAGCCTTGAAATGGAACTCATAAAGTAAAGGAATTTAAAATAAAGTTTAAGAAATCATAATCTAAGGACACAATTTCACTGTGTGTGTGTGTGTGTATTTGCGCACACACATAAGCAAACTGCTTTCTCTCTACTCATGTGGGTTACAAGAGTCACTTTGGTGGGCAGGCCTGAGGGGACTCACCCACACCAAGCAGTCTGCAGAGGACGCCAGCTGGGCGTGCCCTAATTCAAGTCCCTCCTGTCACCGGCTGCCTGGACGCCGCAGGTGGTGGCCTATAGTTCTGACTGACCAGTTGTAAACAGGGATCCCATTGCCCCTTTCCTGGGTTTGATTAATCTGCTGGGGTGGCCCAAAGTACTCAGTGTAACATGATGTCACACAGCATACAGACCAATCACCAGATGAAGAAATGGGTCGGCCAGGAGAGGCCTGCAATGTCCAGGCCCGGGGCACACCACCCTCCCCGCAGGCCCACAGCTCAGCTATACACAGGCTCTCTGAACCCGTCCTTGAGGGCATCTGGATGCTTCCTCAGACCTGAGGGATGGCATCACTAGGGGTCAGTGCACTCTCAGGCCCTCACCTCTGCTCAGAGGTGGGGTGGGGCTGAGAGTCCCCAGCTTCTGATGGGGCCTTGGACTTCAGCCCCATCCTGATTGTTCCAGGTCTCCCAGCCACTGCCCCCAGGCTGACGCTCCAGACACATGGGCACTCTGGAGGGTCCAAGGGCTCAGGCATTGCTCATGTTTCCTATTATATCACAGTGTGGGGGGTGAGAAGGAGAGAGCTGAGCAGGTCAAAAGGACACCAGAGCAGACACCCCCGATGCTGCCCAGGACAACAGCACAGAGCTGTGAATTACACTGAGGTCGAGATTTGCTAAGTTGAATTCCACTAATCAAACCTCAGTTTACAAAGACAGGCTAGGGAGTCCCACAACAGGCAGCGGACCTGCAGCCTACAGTTCTCCAACCCTGCGGCAGGGCTCTGTGCAGCAGAGCACAGACCCAGGGGACACAGGGGCTCTGGGTGACGCTCTGAACTGGTGCAGCTGAAGGCTGATCTGGCTACGTGGCAGAAGTACAGGCTGCGGTTTGAATGTGGTTTGTCCCCACAGGTTCCTGCACTGGGAGCTTGGCCCCTATCTGCTGGAGTGGAGGTGAGTGGCCTTTAAGAGGCGGAGCCTGGTGCAGTGCAATCAGTGGTGAATGGGCTGGGATTAGTCCTCTTGAGGATGGGTTCGCAGAGTGGGCCTGCCTTTCTGGGCTCACCCACTCTCTCTTGCTTCCTTTCTCACTACATCACCTGCCCCTCCTCTCAAATGCACTCCTGACACATGATGCCCAAGGCTTTGTTGTGACACAGCCAGGAGGCCCTTGCCAGAGGCCGAACAGAAGGAGACTCCCAACCTTTGACTACAAGTCTCCAAAACTGAAAGCTAAGTAACCTCTTTTCCTCATAAAGCACCGATCTCGGGTATTTTATTATAACAACACAAAATAGACCAAACGAGCATAAGTCTTCACACCTAGGCTGAACCTTTATCTTATCTGGTGACTACAGAACCCAAACAGGTTCCCCTAAAGGAACCAATATTTAGCTCAATTATCTATAAAACAGTAGAGGGTGGTGGCTGTCATGGTATCTAATCCAAACTCCCTCTGTCAACATTAAATTTTTATACTCTTTGCTTTTAAGAGAAATGTAAACACCAGAAAAAATCAAATTGCTTGCTGATGGGTGGTCGGCATCAACCGCCGTCTCAGGGCCTGCCCTCTGATCCGCACACACTGCAGCACTGTCAGTTTTCAGCATCTTGCGGGTTGTGCTGTGACAGCAAAACTCAGAATGACTCTCATGGGGTGCTCGGAGACCCCCCTCAATGACTCCATCCTGGCTTACAGCTTACAGGGAGGCAGGCTTCACAGCATCTCAATGAAAAATGGGTAAACAAAGGGAGAGACATTCAGGCAGACAGTATGGGCGGTAGTGTAGCCATGCCCCTTTAGTTTACAGTACATTCAGAGTGGGATGCTCCTGGGTGGCTCATCCAGCTGCCAAGCTTACCTCTGATGACTGGCTCTGTGTCCCCTGACAAGTGCTCAGCCACCCTCTGCCACCCAGGGTCTAGGTGTCCTCTCCCCACCACCATGGACCTGCCTTTGCTAGGCTACCCCTCCGCCAATTCCCTCTGCCCTGCATTTTCCTGCAGGCCATAGTCACTTGCTGTGCAAATGTGGAGTATGATGCCAACACTAAAGTTTAAATTCAAATCCACTTTGAGTTTGGGTTGAGACACCTCCCGAGTCTGCTCCCCAACCCCACTGGTGGAGTGCCCTCCACTCTGGCTTCCCACAGGCGCTGAGGGAGTACAGATCCCCCTCCAACCCAGAAGCCACCCTCCCTTGGCCTCTTCTCCTGCCATCCTTCCTAGTGCCCACCTTTCCCAGCCATAGGTGTAGACTCCCTTGACCGTCAGCTCTGATGCCACATTCTAAATGAAGTTTCCAAACTTCCTCCTGTTTCCATTAATCTGCAGAACATGGTCTGCCCACAGCTAAGGTGTGGGTGCACTGTGTCCCTCCCCAGAGGCTCATGTCCGAGACAATGCAGGAACACTCAGGTGGAAATGACAAGATTGTGGGGGCTGTAACCTAACCAGTGGATTAATCCCCTGATATGGAACAGCTGAAGGCAGGTGGGGTGTGGCTGGAGGAGTGGGTCACTGGAGTGTGCCTTTGGGGTTTATATTTTGTCCCTGCTGAGCAGAGGTCTCTCGCTGCTTCCTGTTACCATGTCCTGAGTTGCTGTCCTCCTCCACCATCCACCATGATGTCCTGCCTCACCTCGATCCCCAGCTATGGAGGGGGTCTACCCACGGAGACTTCTGAAACTGTAAGCCCCAAATAGGCTTTTCCTCCTCTATGTTTTTCTTGTAGGTGTTTTGGCCACAGGGGTGAGAAGCTGACTGAACACCCGACACTGCAATCTTCATGCTATGCGTGTGCCATGCGTGTCTTTGTGTCGTGAGCCGTCCTGTCTTCCTTGGGACTCATGAAAGAGGCCGTGGTCTTGCTTCTTGCCCAGTCCTTGGTAGAGTGGTCTTCGTTTATTCACTCACTCAGCAAAAATTTATGGGTCGACCCACATGTCAAGCTTTCTTCTAGGAACTGAGACACACTGGCAAAGCAGACTCCGGCCTTCCTGGGTCTTCCAATTCCGTGCCTAGATGCTCTGTAGACATTTGCTGGGAGATTTCTGAACAGGATTATCTTTGTATTTTCCAAAGTATGTAGGACATTTCCGAAATTATGTAGATATTCAACAACATTTATTTTTTTAAGTAAGATATTTACATTGTAACAGCTGCCTCCCTTGATGGGTCCGATTTGGAAACTAGGACATAAGGCCTCTTGGCTTTTCAATCAACAAACATGGAGAAACCGCTGGTGCACAGAAAGACACTCTCACCCATTGGAAGAAAGTAACATAAAGCCAGTTGAAAGGAAAGCCATGTCACTGGGTTACTAGGAGCCTACCTGTCTGCACCGACTTAATTGTTCAACCAGGGAGGTCCTCCTGGGCACTGGTGGCCTGTTATTCACTCTTCTGGTGACTGGAATGCAGGACAGAGCACAACAGACAGGGTCTGGCAGCCAGCTAGCAGACATGGCAGACAGACAGCTATCTATACTTCCCACGTGCTCAGAGATACCACAGAGAACCACGAGGTGGCAAGGAGAAAACAGACTGCGGGCCGCTCTGTTCCAGATGGGGGCCCGCGGACTTCACAGGAGGCATCTGGGTGGAAAACTGAATGAAGTGCAGAAGCAGAGCACAGAAAGGCCCGGTGCAGGGCACAGCGAGCAGGGAGTGAGCAGGAGCTGGGGCGGGAGCCATCAGGCACTGGAGAAGCACCCAGAAGGCCAGGGCAGCTGGTGGAGGCAGTGTGGCCTGCCCAAGCCAGAGCACCACCTAGCCATGAGGCGTGAGCCCACCAGGGCCTTCTGGGCAGGGGTAAAGGATACCATGTTTACTTTAGGGATGGAGAGATGAGCCGCAGGCTCTGACAGAGGAGGGAAGGAATCTGATTTACAGATCCCCTGGCTGCTGGCGGAACCCACCATGAGGGTAAGCGTGGAAGCCAGGTGCCATGATGCAGGAACCAGGTCCAGAGGAGAGGAGCAGGGAGGTGGTGGCAGTGGAAGACAGAGTCCGTCAATTATGGCACAATGAATCCCACCGCCATGAACAACTACAGCGCCCCGGGCGAAAAGGAAAACAGAGAAGGTCAGCTTACGCCGGTGAGTCCAGGTGAGTCCTTAGGCCTGGTCGTGGGGAGGGGAGATGAGAAGGCAGCCAGGCTCCAGGTGCCTCCAAAGTCCTCTCCTAAGCAACGGGAAGAGCGGGGCTGACCCTCAAGGGCAGACCGAGCCGGAGCCGATGTGGAGGGAATCTCCGCGTTGCTCTAGAGAGGCTGGCGTCCCTCTGACGCCGCGGGCTCTGGGGGTCTGGGTCTGATCCCAGAAGGTCAAGGGGAGAGAGATGCCCGTGGGAGTCGGCCACACGGATGTTTTTAGTTCCTCGGCCTAGCTAAGCCGTGGAGAGAGCAGGGAGGCGGGAGCAGCCCCGAGTGGGCAACACCAGGGTCAGAGCAGGGGACACCAAAGACGGCGAGGAAGAGAGGCCAGTGTGGTGGACGGAATCCCAGGGAGCGCGGCCTCCGGGATCTGCATGGAGGAACCTTGGGGACGGCTGAGTCACAGAGAGCAGAGAATGGAGTCACCAATGACAGTGACACAGGCGGTTTCCCTGGGTGCTGAGGAGGCTGATGGGTGTGTCCAAGAGGCTGCAGGATGTGAAGTGAGGTGACACAGCTCCACTCAGTGTGTGCAGAGCCGCCAACGGCCTCCAGAAGTCACTGCCGCTCTCCAGGGCGTGACCACGGCCACTGTTCCCACTGAGTGAGGCAGAGATGACCTTGGGACCTCCCACAGTGGGCAGGACACGCAGCAAGCCACAGGGGGCGTGGACAGGGGACCACAGCAGGTTGGAAATGGAACAGGTGCTCTGTCCCCACCCTCCTTGGAGAGGCACTGGGATGGGCGACTCTTGCCACTAGTTTGGCTGTAAAGACGGCAGGGAAATGAGGTAGACAGAAACGGGGAGACAGTTGGGGTTCTGTTTTCAGCATGTGATAACAGAGCTTAGAGTGTGTTGGTGCCCTGACCAGAGAGAGGGGGACTGAGGGAGAGCCCCTACTGCAGCCACGTGCTCTGTGGGTGGGAGGTGACGGGGCTCCGGACCTGCAGGGAGGACTCTCCTCGGAGGGACCAGTGCCCCCCTCATGGGGGCAGCCGTGTACCTGGTCATGTGGTGTACAGCTTGAACTTAGGTTCAGAATAAGGTGTCGCCTAGAATCTGGTAAAATCAGATGCCATAACAGCTTGTCCCCCTCCCCTCTGACTCCCATGGACGCAGTCCCCTGGCCAAACAACCCTCCTAGCATGGAGCCAGGTGTGCAGTCTCACCCCTGGTCAGGGGCCCAGTGCCTGCCAGCATGGAGCTACTCACACAAGCCACTCGAGCCTCCCTCGGAAGCCAGGGCACCTGGGCTACTGCCAGCCTTCAAGCATGCTCCCCATGTGCCTGGCTGTTCACTCCTCCTGAGTGTGACCCCTACGTGGTCCTGGATGGTGAGCCATGCTCTCCTTCCCTGTGAGACAAAAGTGCTGCTGTAGATCTCACCTGCCTGGTGCGGGTGTCAGGTATCCCCACCCCTGTACCCAAATGCAGCTCATCAATGGGGTGAAAGGGCAGCCAGAAGAACAGGTGTGGACCCTGACAGAGTGGACACTGACATGGGTGCTGGACAGACAGTCCCTACAGGTGACTCAATTCTTCAGATTCTTGATAAATAAGACAGGGTTATCCTGGAGTCCAGAGGGGGAAGGAGGCTGAGGTCGGGAGGCAGGAAGAGGTATGGCACATGTTTCCCATGGAAACAGGAGTGGGGCTGCACTTCCTGGGCAGTGGACAGAGCTGGGGGCACCTGAGCTTCGTGGTCACACTCAAAGTGACCCAATGGGCACAGCAGCGTGTGGTGTTCCTCCAGTTGAACCCGCCTGCTCAGCAGCATGGGCAAGAGGCTGGTGGGGCTGACCACTGGGACCTGAGTCTCCGACGTGGGAATCCAGGGGTGTGAGCAGTGGCTAAGTGGGAGAGAGGGTGAGCAGGCGAGAGGGAAGGCTGCTCACGACGCCAACCACCAGTGAGTGCAGCCGACGAGGTGCCAGGGTCACTGCAGGCTGGGATCCCCTGTGCCATCTACTGAAATCAGGAGGGTTCACATCTAATCCAAGTGCCCTTGAGAGCAAGCAGGACACGTGGCAGCAGGGTGGGGTGTGAAAGCCATCGGCACTTGGTGGCATGGGCCAGGTGGCACGTGCATGGGGATCTACTGGGGACCAAGCATACACTCCCAGGGATGGGCTGTGTTTTAAACAAAACCTTAGGCTCCCAATGACGCCCACATCACCACGTTTTTCTAGCACTTTCCTTCAGGGAAACTTAATAGAACAGTGTCTACCATCCGCCCATCCCAACCCCCCAGACAGCTAACGTTCCCTGTTCTCCAGGTAAACACCGACTTCAGTTTGTGGGCTCAGGAACCAGCATCAACGCAGGGGGCTCGGCAACTGAGGCATACAGTCTGCATGCCAAGTGCAAGTTCAAAGCAAGCTCTGCAATTGGACTGCCCAGGTTCAAATCCTGCCTCCACCACCACCAGCTGGATGCAAAACTTCCTCATGTATCAGAAACCTCACCACAGTAAGCCTCGATTTCCCCAAGTGGAAAGTGGGGATAATACTAACTGGCATCTCAAGGACTTGTATGATGATTAAGCAAGATAATAAAATAAGTACTGAGCGCCATTCCTAGAACATAATGAGAGCTCAGTAAAGATTAGCAAGTGTAAGCAGGTTCATACAAACACAAAAACATGGCTCTACAGGTGTGGGCATAGCTCTAAACCTCAGCCTGCTCAGCCAGTACAGAGGAAGCCAGATAGCTTTCAATCCGTCCATGGCCAGACCCTCCATGGGACCATGAGCCTCGTGAGATGGCCAAGTGGAGAGGAATGAAGGCAAGCTTCTCAAGGAGGTCCAGTGGGGTGCAGGCCGTGTCTCCAGGACACTGTGCTCACCAGCACCATGCAGGTGTGTCCTGAAAAGAGGCCATCAGACCGGAGGCAGAGCCCCTGCCTTGCAGCCACCAGCTTAGCCAATATGTCCTGGGGAAGTTTTGGTCTGAACTTTACCTAAACATCAGAGAACATGGTGCTGTCTCCACAGTGTGGCCCGTGTGTGCACTCACATGTGTGTACACACATCCACAAGCATGGGGGTGTTCTTACTCATCACAAGCACTTTGATTCCAACTTGACAGGTGAGCTCCTCTACCCATGTTTTCTAAACTCTTCCAGTAGGTGCTCCACAGATACTGGAATAAAGCATTCAGCTGCAGCAAGAGTCAGATGTGCATTCATGCAACTGGTTTGTGCATTCTTTCAGAAGAGCCCTGATGGATAAAACACTCGCATACATTTTCAGTCTCCAATTAGCAACTTACAAAATATTTTCATTCTAATATTTGGGCATTGAGAGAAATTGGTGGCCAGTTCACAACAAATGAAATGCAACGTGCTTCAAGATGGACACAGAATTTAAAGTTGGGCGTTGGGGAAAGAGCCTATGATGTCCTATAAATGTAATGGTGATGTCTTCCTTCTGAAAGCTCACACTCTCAACAGGACAATACCACGGAATCTCTGTACCACCATAATGGAGGAAAGTTCACCTGTCCCTCACTTACGTAACTTAAGTCAGTGAATGGTTGACAAGGAAAAATAAATGAATTTTCCCCATCCATGCTCCGATTTTTAAAAGTCAGTATCTCATTTGCCCAAAATGACTCTTTGCGGCTCAACCCTGAATTAAATTTAATGTAATAATTTTCAGTTTATGAACTGTAAATGAATAAATGTAGTTTTATTTGAAAGATCTGATGTGGAGAAAATAAAGCCAATCACACCAGCTTTTCTGGGCTCAAAATTCTGCTGTGGAATCAGCCACCACCAGACCAGGAGCTGAATCCCAGCATCTCCACATCGGGTTTCATCATCTGTACAACCAAGGTTGAAGATATGAACAGTCTGACTGAAGATGAAGGAGACACAGCCTCATGCTGCCCTTGGAGGACCATGTGACCATTAGCACACTGTTTAATCTCACCTTCTTAGCAACTTTACAAAAACAACACCTGCCTCCCATCTTTGAGCAACGCAGGACAGACTCTACACAGAGCCCTAAGAGTAGAACCTCACTCCGGTGGTAAATAATGAATGTCCACGATTATCACTGTCATTGTCGTCATCACTCTCACTACTGTTAAACAAGTAGTGCATATCACATGGTAACTCAAATGTCCCCATGCCTTAGAAACAATCCACTTGAGTTTCCTTTTACATTCATCCTTTTTGATGGGAAGAATTATAAGCAAGATTTTTTTCTTGGAGGACCCAAGGTCCATGTTACCACAGTGAAACCCACCTTTAGGGAAAGATGATATCAGTGTCAATCAGATCAAAGCACATGCATGTTTTAATAGCAAAACGACCCATATTCTACAAACCCCCATTTTGGTCATCAGGCCACCTCATTATGCTCATGTCAAGGGGGCAAGCACTGGGGGTGTGAAGAAGCATCTAATCATTACTAAGCTCATAACACCACACCATGAGCAGGGGCCACCTCTGGTCTTGGGGTGGAAGCACATCATAACATCATCAGCATGCACATTTCTCTCACCCTCTTCCTTAGGCATCCCCAAATTTCTTACATCAGGAAGCATTTATGAACATTTCAACTCCTCAAACTCAGAAATCACAGACTACAGTACTCAGTGTGCAAACACAAGAAACAAAGCCAGGCGGCACCAGCACCCTAAGCCATGTTATCAGAAAGCAATACAAAATGACGGAAGACGTCTTCGTGGAAATATGAACCTGGGGCAAGCACAGAGAGCCCTCCTCCAGGGGCCGCCACACACACAGGAGAACTGGCAGTGAAAGAGGGGCATACAACAAAGTCTCCCAGGAAAACATGAGGCAGTCCCGTTTGCCTTGCAAAACAGATGCTCCTCCCCAAGCAAGAGTGCTTTCTAACTGGGGTCTCCATGTTTCCAGAGGCTTCTGCAGTGCAGCCTTTGCCTGGGAGAAGGGTATGGAAACGCTCCTGCCCCCCCTTCCCAGGCAGCAGAGAGAATCTGCAGTGCTCAGAAGACAGGATCCACATCCACAGGAAGCGAGGCCTCCTCAGCCTGCAGAACGGGCGCTCCAGGCACAGGCAACCAGGCGAGAGAAAAGACATTCAGAGCATTTAGTGCACAGGATTAATCACATCATTATTTAATCATCTGATCAAACACAAATTAGCATAATCACTTGAGGGGAAAATGGCTGGAGGGACCCAGGAACACCTCAAGCACCCGATTCCTAATGATGAAGGAGGGAGCATAAATGGGGTTTTTCTTCTTATTCATTAAAAAAGCCAAGGAGAAAACAGTAAAGAAGGGTCACAGATCACAAGCTGTTTCTGCTACAATTTTAGTAGCGCAAGAGACGGTGACTGAGATTTGATTCAGAGACTCTTTTCTCCTTTCTCTCCAGGACCATCCAGAATCCATGGTTAAAGCACAAACCTGATGTTATACCGCAGTAACCAGGTTCTTAACTAGTTAGTTGGTTTCGACCTTGGCTCAAATAGCCAAGAAAAGGGTCACTCCTTGTTGCCAGAGCTGTCCTGTCCTGAATGTCAAAGGACACTGGGCAGCATGGTGGGCCTCCACCCACTGAGGCCAGCAACAGACTCCATCTGGAGCTGTGACAACCAGAATGTCCCCCAGACATTGCCAATGGCCCCCCAGTGATGATACAAAAATTGCCCTCAGATGAGAACGGCTGATTTAACTAAAGAACACAAATTGTTAGGAGCATATTTCCTTAAAAAGAATCAAGACATAAAAATGAGAGTGGAGGTCTTTCTTATTTCTCCTGCCAAAAATAATGGGCTAAAGAAATAGTGGCCTGGCTCCAGGACACTTACTTTGTATCCCTGGCCCTTCCCAGAGCTTCATAAGGACCCTGTAATAACCCATGATGCCTATAATTGTCCTTCAGAAAAAAATAATTAAATTCTAGTCCCCCCCCCACCATTCAAAGTCCCTATGGAGACGTACATGTCTTCCAGGGGCACCCCTGAGCAGGGACACTCACAGGCCAAGAGAAGCCCACCCTGCTTCCATGCTGCAGTGTGTCCAAGCAGGTGAGAGGCGAGATCAGTGTCCACTTGCCCCGTGAGAGCAGACCACCATGACACCAGAAAGAGCAGGTGCCAGGAAAGCTCCAGCCCACAGGGCCACGTCCCTCCTGTCCACAGTCCCACTGGGCCACGTCCCTCCTGCCCACACTCCCACAGGGCCACGTCCCTCCTGCCCACACTCCCACTGGGCCACGCAAGCACTGATACTCTCTCCCAGTTTCTAGCCAATAGATCTCCACCAAAGCAGACCCACTGCCCACCTTCACCACTCGGCCACCAGTCAGGGGGTACCTAGAAAGAGTCACTCTCACGGAGAGGTTCAGAAACCACGGGAAAAACACCCAACGCTTACTAAAGCAGGCATTAAGTTATTTTCTGTGCGGAAAGGTGATTTGTTCTAATAAGAAATCTGAGTCACACAATCTCTCATTTTTATTTATTTATTTATTTATTTACAAAAAAGTGGTTCACAATCTACAGTTACTCATGAGTCTACCTCAGGTTACTAAATCTAATGATGGAAATATTTATGCCCTTTCCATGGGGGAGAGATGAGAAAGGGTGACCTACTCTACTACAAAATTTAAAAGAGAACAGTTTGTACTGCTCTGTGTCGGCTTCAAAACTCCCAATCACAGAGGACTGTGAGCTATTTTAAACGGGCATCTTCTTCCGCCAACTCCCTGGGCACAGCTTGTGACTCCTTCACACAATGCTCTTCCTTTTTAAATTTTTTTTATAAAGACACACAGGTGTAGGAACCTATTATTGCAAAGAAGCAGACGCGCCCCTGCCTCGGGTAGTGATGAGTCAGCAGAAATCACAGGCCTTCCGCCAAGGCGGCTTTGAGACCATTCCCTCTGAAGCTGCAGTTCACAGGAGCAGCTTGGAGGGGTCATTTCTATGGTGAATCACCATAAAACTACCAATGGATTATAACATCAAACTTGCTTAAGATGCCTAGGAGGGAAAGGTTATTTTTAATATTATCTAAAATAAGATCTCAGGACACAAAAAGATATTTTTAAGGTTCTGAATTTAGGCCTGTCTCCAGCACACGTTCAAGTCTATTTTAGTTCAAAAATCAAGGACACAGTGTTTTGAAAAGATTATTCTGCCACTAATAACTGTCCTCGATTTCATCACATATGTAACAAGGTCTAAAATGCAGCTCTCTCCTTTTTCTGACAACTTAGCATAAAGACACAAACTTTGAATGATTACTAGAGTCAACTTGGGATCACTTATTTAAAAGAAAGTGGCAGAGACCAAGAAAATCCAACAGAGCCCACGAGCCCACAGTCACTCGTGAGCATAAGCTTTGCCAGGAGCCCAGGCATTGATATTTGGACAAAGGCGAGGCAATGCTCTGGGGAGGTCAAAGCCAAAACTCCAGCTGCAGACAGACCCACACTTCCCCCCATCTCCTCTCTTCAGCTTGTTCAATATTGGAACCCAAAGGGTTTGCAGGCCCAGATCCTCACTTGAGCAATGTAGTTACCTTTAGGCTGCAAAGAGCTTCTCTGATAGAGGTCAACATGAGAACGACAATGGAATCAAATCCATTCGCAAAGCACATGCCATCAATAAACCAGAACAAAAATATGCTAAGGCAAGAAGGAACCACAGTGACGAGACCCGGCACGGGCAGTAAAATAACTAGGCGCCTTGGCCAAGGTGCCCATTTCCCCAGTACCGTCGGAGGGCGGTGGCTGTCTTCAGCTCGTTCCTGAAGTCTCACAGGTGATATTACAAAGCATGGCTATTTCCACCCAGGCAGCTACACATCAGTTACTAAAAATGCTCTACAGCTGATATTAAGAAATAAACACTGCAATTAAGCAGACTGGGATTTGGGGTGTGCAGTGTCCTGTGGGAACCCAAGATCACGCCACAGTGGGGCTGCTGTAGAAAGAAGAAATGAACCTTGAGTCTTTCTCATGAGAAATCCTGTTTACTCAAAGTAAAAGTCTCCACAATAGAGCTCAGTTCCTCCATACAGAAAGAAAGAGGAAGTGAACTTAAAGGCACGTTGAATTGCATTGGTGCACATCCCCTTCAGCCTCTGTCTGACAACAGAATCATAAAAACTTTCCCATCACCCTGCAGTCCATGCAGCGAGTGGGAGAGGAGGGCTCCTGAGAAGAATCAGTGCTTCACCCAGGATTAGCAAAAGGGATCAATGGTAGGAGGCCCCAGCGCAATCAGCCACTGCAAATGACATGGCCTTCGGTTCCATAACCCATTCACACTGGTTCTAATGTCACTTCAGGCCTGGCCATCATGTTGACCCTTTGATGATGTCAAAGCCACTTGAAAGTTTTGAGGCCATCAGGTCATCCGTAGGAGTGTTGTCACCAGACTAGTGTTTTACAGAATCATGTAGTGATGAGAGTTCAGATACCTAGAAAGAACTATAACCTACCATTTGTTGTCTTATTCACAGTGGGGAAAAAAATGAGATTTAAAGTCTATGCAAAACCAGACTTAAAAACTCTTTTCTGTTTCTTCATTTTAATATTAAAAATTGAGACTCACATGAGTCAAAATCAGTAGTAGGCAAATTTCTTCATTCTACATCTTCAATATAGGCCTTCAGTAATTTGGGGAGAATGCCTACAAAATGATCCACATTACAGATGGTTCTTCCTAAGATATAAGGAAAATTTTTTACAGAACATCAGACTGCAGGGCAGGACCTGACTTCAGTCCAAGTTTTCAACCTGAGAGCCAGCAGAATTTCCATATACATTCAAGGATTCTACTGTGAATAGAACATAAAACCTACTTGGAACAGATAAACAAATACATCATATGAAATATACACAGTCCTAGGAGGAAGAATATTTCAATTTTTTCCTTGATGTTTCTCTCTCTCTATATATATATATATACATACATATACACACACATACATACATATATATGTATGTATTTTTTAAAGAATCTGGAGGACATCATGGTAAGTGAAATAACTCAGGCACAGAAAGAAATCTACTTGTGATCTCACTTATGCATATAACATACAAGACTTCTTATTTCTAAGGGAAAGCCTGTCAGTTCTCCTTGTCCAGTAACATTTATGCCAGTCCAAAGCCAGAAGACTGGCAGTCCCACCAGGTCTGACAAAATTATAAGTTTGTGTATTACAACTTAAATCTCCAGAATTTAATAACAAGCAAACATGGAGGGACTTGGGACAATGACAAGGTCCTAAATGTAAAAAATTGTTCACCTAAGTGCACGGACCTGTTTTGTCCTCCCGGTGCTCTGCTATCAGATCTTCTAGGGAGTCAATGCTTATTGCAGAATAAATATTCGTAGCAGTGCTGAAAACCCAACGGATAATCCCCTCCACCTCCAGGCCCATGTGCAGACCTATTTGAATCATTTCTAAATAATACATATAGTCTCAGGTCTGACATAGACTTCAACCCTGGGAGCATTTCTAGAATATTCTGCAGAGAGTGCAATGCAATTTCTCAATCATTCCACCAGGGTGGTATGCTTTGTTTCTCCTCCAAAATCCTGCACGGTGCCGGCAAGTTAGGAAAAGCAACGTTTAGTATGGGGGTGATCCCTTGATTGTCAACTCTTTCTTTCACTGTCTACGCTGCTACATTTAAAAATGACTTTCTATAAATAGGACTGCTTGCTCACTCTTAAATCTTATTCACTGTCTTCGAAGTAAAAAATAACTTAAGTAGGGACGTCGGCAAGATTCGCTACTCCCTGTTGTTATAACTCTGTATAGTAGCCTCTCCTCTCTTGGCTTCCTGCATCTTTTCAATCTGATCCATCCCTTCTCTGTTAAACCATGATATCTATTTACATAATCCAGGAGGCTTATATGCCAAAAATTAATCCAACTGGATGATTCTTAAAACAAAAATCAGTGTTAACCCACACAGAACAAACAGATCTCCAAAAGTCAAAAGGAAATAAATATCGTAAGCTATATGACATTTAGTTTAATTCTTAAATTTGAATACAAACCAAAAACTTATCAAAGATTAAGGCACATCCCTTTTATGTTACTTTGATGAGGTACTAACTTTTATATTTGGTTCTGCTGCAAAATAAGATAATGATGAGAAACCCACGAAGCCACAGAATACTTAGGAAAACAGTAGTGTGACTTTTTAAAGATGATTAGGGCCTCAGAAACTGAGCTTTGTTTTGATGTCCTGGGTGGCTCTTTGATGAAGAAATGAATTCCCAGGAGCTGTTGGGGAAGCTTAAACATCGGTTTGATGTTTCCAGCTGGCTTTCTGAGGGTGACAGGGCACTAAACATTGCCTTGGAATTCTAAATCGTGTCCCTTGGGAACAAGGGGTCTGGTGCCTTGATAGAGTTATCTTCTGAGACGTCTGACCCACTCACAGCATGCAGATCACCTGAAGCAATTATATTAGATTGTGCAACTGAGTCGAAGTTCCAGACACATTCCAAATGTGGGTCCCCTTTGGGAAAATAGAAGAAAACACCCCACAAGCATTTATAGAAAACAAATGCTTCTCCAGCCATGGGGTCAGCAAGTGAGAAGACCACTGGGGAAAAGGTGCAGGAGTCCGGGAATCTGAACCACTCTTACACACTTGCCACAAACAGCTCAGCCTCTTAGGATCAGAGATCCCTGTCAAGAAGAGAATGCCTGGCAAAGAAGGCCAGGATGTGAATAGAGCTAGAGGAGGGGAACCTTCCCCACTTTCTATATTCTCCCCTGAAGGGCACATCTGTCCACCTACTCTACCTGTGCTAAGGACCCAATCAGGGATCACCTGCCTCTCAGCTTGGGGATGTCACTCTCTAGTGAGGGAGGAAGATCAACTCAGGAAGCACCAAAATGACACAGAGCTCCAGATTACTGCAGACACCATCAAGGGGAAGTCCAGGTTTTTCCAGAAGGGCCAATGGTGGGCTTTAACTTCCTGGAGCAGGTCTCAGAATCCAGCCCTCCGAACATCCTGGATGAAGCTGTGTGACCTCTGAACCAAAATCCGGGTATCTGCACCTGTCCACTGGTGTTTCCCTCCTGCCGCCCAGGTGGATGATACATCACCTGCAGGAGGTACCCATGTGCTTCCGCCTCAGAATTCAGACCAGCGCAGCCAACCTCCGTCCCCACTGTCTCATCTTACGCATGCATTTGGCAAAGGTAACACGACTCTGAATTTCCTTGCATTTTTAAAACATTAAGGAAAGGAGCATAAATACATTTGGGTTGTGGGGAGAGAGGCAGAGAGAGATGAGCTGAGAATTTCTGCGGCCAGCTCACTGGAACACAAAGAGTTAACTCCTGGTCCCTAGGACCAGGTGCTGCCCAATTTGCCTGGAGGAGAGGGGAGGGGCTCCTACTCCCTGGAGCCTTGCTGTGGCAGCTGCCAGAGATTGACGGACTGCGGAGGAGCGGTGCATCAGCGTCACCCCTGTCACCATCAGCGTCACCCCTGTCACCATCAGCAGGAGAAGCGCGGCTCCTGGAATGACATTGGAAGGTCAGCCAATCAGGCGCGGAGCTGCCACCTCCAAGATGCACACCCTACACCGGGGCTCCCTCGCCAGTTTGGAAGGGGGTATGCAAATACACCCTCTGCAGATGCGGTGGCTCCCTGACACCTCCTTCTCCTTCCAGTGCACCTTCTAGGGTGAAAAATACTGCTGTAGACACAGTCCTCCTTTTTACAATTTAAAACAAAGACTGAAGACCGTTTCTGGCCTGCCTCAGCCTCTGCATGATTCCTGTTTGGACAGAGAGACCCCAAGACATGGAGTCTGGGCGCAGTGAACTGGCGAGATGCCGGGGCGGCGTCCTGGGGGAAAGCCCCTGCACCTGTGCCAGCAGTCCTCCCTCGCCGCTTTGCCTTCTCTGCTGAAGGCTTGCTGCATGAGTCTTGCGAGGTTTGCCGCCCACTAGTGTCCTATGGCGGGGACACAATTGACATGCAGGTATCACCACCTCGCCATCTCCCGGGCTGATGGTGCTGGCCACCAAGGCCCAGCATGCACTTCAGCGCAGCAGTCAAGAAGCAGCCCCCTGCACGACTGTGTGCGTGCGCACGCAGCCCCAGGGCCCCTGCCAGGCGTGGGCGAGGTGGACCAGTCCACAGGAAAACCAGGGTGCTGGGGTGCTCATCCAAAACTGTCCCTAAGTGCTCTGTCTAATGCAACACATATTCTTCACCGTCTATTAATTATTTATGAGCCACATTCATAATCTCACCCGTTAGTATTCAGCTAATTTTGCAAAATCTTGATGCCATAGATTTTGGAAACACAGCCACTTGGGAAACCAATCGTTTTATTTTTAAAATACAAATTCCCAATATCCTACTGTGTTCATAGGTCTTTATAAAATGACCCCTCCCTCCACTTTACATCAAATTTCAGTGTGCATTGAATTGAGTCCCTCTCCAACACAGTCAATGCACCTTATTTATCAGGAACACATAGATGATAAAATACTTTGCCAGCTACCTGGAGATCCAGGACTTCAGGATTTAAACTGGAAATTTTGAGTTAAAACTATGTGCCCTACCGGTAGGCAGTATTGCACCCATGCTGCCTGGTGATTCACTGATTGCCCAAAGGCATGGCAAACCCTGGAGGCACCAGAGTAGCACTGGAGAGTCAAGAAGTAGAGTCAGGTGGGCTGCCATTTATTAAAGGTCTGTCTGGCATTTTGGTTTCCTATAGAGGGCATCTTGTAGGGCCATGCAGCTTCAGTGAAAAGGCCTGGGAATTTCAGATGAACCATGAAATTCTGAGGGAGAATTTTCATCTCAGATGAGGGAGACATAACATGTTTCACTAACACGCATTTATGGAAATTAAAGAATCACCTTCAAAGCCCACAAGGTGCATCTGTACTTACAAAGGTCTGCTTCTACCATTTAAACACACAGACACACACAAACCAGCAAGCATGCAGTTCCCTGCCAAGTGAACTGACCATGTCCACAGGTGCTGCACATTCCCTGTGTCCTTGGTGAGCACCCCTTTACTGCCATCACCTCACCCTATCTCACTGACACTATGCCTGGGGCTCCCCAAGGGCAGGATGCAGCAGACCTCACATTCCCATGGCTCAGGAAAAGACAATGTCAGGGATACATGTAAGTGTTTAAAGCGGAGGTCAGCATACAGCAAAGATACCTTC
The DNA here is from genome assembly GCF_001458135.2 of Marmota marmota marmota. Lineage (NCBI taxonomy): Eukaryota > Metazoa > Chordata > Mammalia > Rodentia > Sciuridae > Marmota > Marmota marmota. Next base: position 59,865,731 of record NW_025999968.1, read on the forward strand.
TACACTGCCAATCTGACTATTCATCCCTCTGCTCATCTACAGCCCACCTATGCTTTTAACAAGAACTGTAAATTCCAATAAATGTGATGCAGCAAGATGCCCGTGCTGAGAAGGCATGGTGTGACATGTGGATGTGTGTCTGCACGTATGTGTGCCCCTGTCCCTTGCACTACATCAGAATCTCTGGTGTAAGTATTTTCAAAGCATTGCAGAACAAGTTGGCTGCTTTAAAACAAAATTGCTGCACCTTATCTATCAGGTGAGGTCATCCATCAGACTTTAACCCATGAAGGGACTGGTCTCCACTTCTGGGTTCTGCCCGAAATACTCAGCAGCTTGCCCAGCAACCTTGATTTTATTAAGAAATAAGTGTCTATCCTATGACATCAGTAAAAAGGATGTTTATGTCTACTATTAACATGCAGATGTATTGAGGGATTATTTTATTAGGCCCCCAAAATATCAAACTGCATAATCTTTTTATAAATGAAAAGATTTTTTTAGGCATTTTAATGTTTGAGGCCTAGCAATAAATAGTCTAGGTGTTAGTATTCATAGGTATTTATCACACACATTCAGGTATTTCTCAATATTAAGGTAGGTCAAAATATGACAGTTGTTGTCCCCTCCCCCAAAAAAAAACTTCTCCTTTTTTTTTTTTTTTTTTTTAGTCTCCTTCTGTAGATAGGAACCATTTATGTTCACGTGTTTGAAATAGTCTTATGAACAGGCAGCATTCCAAACCGGGCTCTTTTCTTATTTTGAAAGGACTATATGTTTCATGATCCTCTGCACAGTATTTATTGAACATCATTCCTTGAAAAGCTCTAAAGCTGCCCCACCAAATGAAAGAGCCAGGGCTCTACAATAAGGCTTTTTTTTTTTTTTCAATGCTTGATCATATAAAAGAGAGCCATTTTTATATGAAATAGTTTCATAACCTTCATAACAGGATCAGAACACACAACAGCAATGTAAACTGTTCATTTGCATGAGCTGTCCATATCTACCTTATGTTGTGTGACCCATCTATGTTCATTACAGTAACAACGATTAATGATCGATGTTAAAAGTTGAAGATAATACAGGACTCTCGGTATGCATGCACATAAGTAATCTTTGCATATGTTTTCTATATTGTAGAAGAATATTTCAGGTTTCATACAATTGTATCACTTCATATTATTCTTTTTGTAATGTTCTTAGTTATGAAATGCTGATTCGAAAATACCATAAACATGCATAGCATCTCTGTGTCAGAGACCATCATACATTCTTCCACACCATTTTCATCATGTGTAACTTGAACTGAAAAATAGATACTGCTTGGGAACACTCAGAAGCACAACCTCTCTCACCATCCTGAAATATATACTTATCCATGGGCTGGAATTCTCATTTTATCCTATAACCCAGACCTTTCCAAGGAACCCAGAGATGGTCACCCTGACAGGCAGTCAAGGCTTGGTGGCTTTGGCACACATCTGTGAGCGCCTGTGCGTTCTTGGCGAGTTCACATTAGCACAGAGGCAGGAAGGCGAACTCCTCTAACCCATCACTGCATGCTCCCTAAAGCAGATCTATCCCCCAAGGTAAATTCCCATGAGGAGACAGCACAGGTATAGTGCCCTCTGGGAAAGAGGGGTGTCATGTCAGAACTTGTTGCAATTTTTTTCCTGCAAGGAATTCTCAAAATGAAAGTTTTGAACATTTTGCTTTGCGTTATATTAAAGAGGGAAATGCCATTTCAATATTAATTGGGGAGTTCCTTCTTCATTCAGCTCTATTTTAGTTACATTAAAAAAATACTGGACAACATATATGTATTTCCTTCAGCTTATTGGTGTGTTGGTGCTTTAAGCACCATCTAGGCAGGAACCAAAAAAAAAAAAAAAAAGCTCTCCTTTTCAGCCAGGGCTCAAGCTTCTCTGTGCATCTTCCAAGAAAATCTTAGAGCCTTCCTTTGATTTTCGTATTTTCTCACAAGAAGCAGATTCCTTCTCTTCCCTTCCTCTCCTCTCCTCTCCTCTCCTCTCTCCCCCCACCCCCTGGGTAAGGGATTCTGCTTAATGGTTTAATTTTAACTGTCAGCAGGTTATACATTTTATGCAGATGTGTGTTCCGAAATTTGAAATGGGAATTCAAGCTGTAGCTACTCCCAGGCAATGTCAAATGATGACAATCCCCTCTCGTTCCCACATGAGAGGAAGCCATTCATACATGCAAGTTCATATTTACGCGGTGACAGGCAACCTAAGGTGCCTTCACACTTCCTAATTGGGTCTGACTCAGTCAAGAGCAATAGCTTTCTAAATCCCAGGAGGAAAACACTTCAAAATGTAATTTTGGCCGGTCAGGAGGAAAGAAATGCTATTTACAATATTCACTGATTTCATTTTTACAACTATACAGGTGTTTTTTTAAAAAAATTCGTCAACATTTCTGATGATGTAATGCTTACCAGTGCATATTGTTATATATACTACAGTGAGGAAGATGTAGTACCAAGGGGATGGGGGGCACGGAATGAAAGATCTTTCTCAAAGCCTTCATAACTGTTGGAGATAAATCGTAGCACATTGAAAGCACCTGTTCTAAAGGCTCAAGACGCTTTGAATCTGAAAGCAAGCGTTCTTAATTGACCCCTCCACCTGCCCTCACTTGGAATGTCGTGTCCCTTTTCCAGCTATAAAATTCAAAGTGGCGATCTTCCCCTCTCTCCTGCTTTCACCCGACCTGGTTTATTCTGAATGAGGAGCTCTCTAGTACTGGAGTTAGGCTCTGAGCTGTCACTTGGCTAGGTGAGCTCCTTCCAATGATTACAGAGCAATTTCTACCCGGCCTCTCTTCCCTGCCATCTCTCCTCTCCAAAGCCACAAAAATATTTTAAAAATAAATAAAAGCGTGAAAATTTAAACACGGGTGGGGTAGAAAAGGACAAGATTTCACCCATGCATCCAACCGCCACCCTCCCACCACCACCATGGTCAATTACAAGAAATGAAATTCATCACAAACCGAAAGGCTCACCATTCGCGAAGCTCTGGAACAAGGAGAGGGCCAGTATCCACATGCCCCTGCTGCTCCCCGGCCTCCCGCGAGCCAGCGAG
>NW_025999968.1:59868860-60045605 GCF_001458135.2 Marmota marmota marmota
GCTGCCGCCGCCGACCTTCCCTGCCTGCGAGCCCCGGAGCCGCGCGGAGGCGAGCCGCCCCCTCCCCTGCTCTGGCCGCTGGGGCGCTCTGCAGTCTTAAAGCAGCAGCAGAGAAGCGCAGCCGAACTGGAGGCAGGACCGGCGAGAGCGCAGCCACCACACAGTCACGCACAGTCATCAGCATGAATTTCTTAGAGGCTTAAATAATCATTTCAACGGCCGATTATTTTTAGTTATTTTCTTGCCGGTTGTTAATAAGATATGGTCAGGGGTGACTATTCCGGAAGGTTGCCAGCTAAACAGAGGTGACCGTGAAATGTTAGCAGTTTTTATAAAATGTACAGCTGGATTCAGATTCCGTATTTACTCTCAGAAAAGTCCAGTTCATTTGCCTAGAGGGAAATGCTGCCTCCAAATCCTTGCTGCTACTGTAAAAGATCTCTATGATTTCATCGGCTAATTTTTAATTATCTTCAATACATCCTAGAATACAAACACAGCAATTCTAATCTTGCTCTCTGAATTGTGCATAAAAAGCTGATTGAAATTGCTGATAATTTGTGTAATCCCAAACATGTAACCCCTTCCACATTAAAGAAATAACGTATAACATGTTCTGAATGTTCTGCATGAGGTTCTTGAAATCACAATGATATTCTAATAGATGCTCTTAAAAGGGCATATATCCATATTCCATTACTTTGCAAAGTAATGACCTATGAGGATGGAATGTACCCCAATTTAACATCCAAGAAAGAATGCTCAGAGCCCCAGCAATAGAGACTGCAAAACCTTTTGGGGGAGGCAGGACACGGGGAGGTTTTGCAGGAGATGAGTGGGCTTCCTAGGCTCTGGCTCTCCCCTGCCTAGGCTGCATGTGCCCCCCCAAATTACACACACCTAAAACAGCTCACAGAATAGCACAGGAAAGCAAATGGTAAGGCAGGAACAAAATGGTGCTTTACCAGGGTTGGGCACAAGATGGCCAGGCCTGTGTACTGGGAAGGGTCAGCTGAGCGGGTGAGGCTATGCTGGCTGCCATTGCTCTGCATCTGCAGGTGATCACGTGCTGCCGCCCACTCAGGCTGGGCCTAGACCCTGCTGTACCACAGGGAACCAGCGTGTCCTCTGGCTTTGCATGCACCGGGTGTTCACTCCCTCTCCATTCCTAAATGCAGCCCAGAAGGCAGGCGAGGGGCCTGATTTCTAGTCTGCATCTAGCTGGTCTCCCAAGCATTCGATTCACAAATTCTTTCCTGCACATGAGCATCTGCAAGGCTCAACCCAGCCCTGGTTAGGTGCTCAGGCTCTGGGATGGACACACCCAGAGGCAGTCTCCACTTCTGTTTGATCTGGGGCTCAGGTATGTCCCATGAGCCTCATCTTCTTCATGTGCAGGATGGAAAGGATCAGAGTCCTACTCCTGTGGCCGTGAAGCTCTGCAGGTTGAACCTAGCACACGGTCATTGTGGTCAGTGATGCTAGGCTCCTTACTGAGTTTGGGGAGTGGGGATGCTTTCATAATTTGGGGGGTCAAGTCTAAAATGAAAATGGAGGGCAGCTTTTTCAAAAAAGCTTTTTCTGCCCTAAAGCAGAAAACTGTCCTTTCTTCTCCAGGTCCTTTTGACCTGTCGTGAGGTCTTTGATCTGCTATTTGATGCTACCCTTCCTTGGGCCTGGGGAGAGTCCAGGGACTATGCAGCCCCTGCAGATGCCAGGGCTCTGCCCGTCAACTCTGGGAGCAGGTGCATCCTCGGACTGCCAAGTGCTTCTCCAACCCCCACTTGACCTGTGCACTGGGTCAGCCCAGGTGGAGTGGGTAGGGAAGCACTATCCCATACCCACAGGACATTGCTCCAAGGTGACCGGAGGTGCCCAAGGGAAGCACTGTGCATCTGGATCTGAAGTGGGCCAGAGACTTGAGCCACTTGTGGAAGGTGCTGTCACATTGCTACCCTGGGGTGGGGCAACTGTGGGTGCCAGGCCTCATCCTGAGATGCCGGGTAACACATGCTCAACCCTAGTCCTCCCGTGCATTCCCCGAGCCCCCTGCAGAGGGCAGTGAGCGGATAGCAGAGCACAGACCTCCTGCTCCAAAATGCCCTGCCAATTTGTTACAGAGCAGCAGCTACTGGAGAGGCGGACCATGGCTAGGACTTGGGAAGTCACAAGGTGGGGCATGGCCAGGCGAGACCCCACCCAAAGATGGCCTCCCCCAAGCAGGAGGTGCAGGAGGAAAGGCACACGAATTCAGGATAATGTGATTTAAAATGCCAGATTGAAAGTGTGAAGCGTTCTGTCCATCTGAAGTTCAAGTCCCTCTAAGCATGGGGCCTGGAGGGACCCAGCGCCAGGGCATTGGCCCCACCCCAGGAAGCAGCCTGTTGTGGTCTGCTCTCTAATAGATCAGATTAAAGATCTAGAATAGGCCTAACCTGTACACCAGATTCACTTCCCTGGGAAGACATGCATATCCTACCAATCCCTGATGTCCACAAGTCCAGGCACTCATTCCCAATGGGTGAGGTGTCCCCAAGGCTGGCAGATGTCATCACCCAGTAAAGACCTGTGGACTGGAGGGGAGATCTCTGCCTCAGGCAGGAGTGGAGGCTGCCCTCAGATAGGCACATGTAGAGCATTCCGGAAATTCAGAGGTGAGAGTCAAGCACCTCCTACGCCCTCCTTGGAAGGAGATAGAGTAGCTGGGTTGAGTGTCCAGGTACAGTGACAATGTGAACACAGGGAACTGAAGGGAGCAAGGAGCAGTCTCCCCACGCCCCCCAGACTGCAGGACAGGCCAACATGATGGGACACATGAGATTGAAGGTGATGTCCCCCTCTCTATTCCTAGACCCCACAGATCCACCTCTGGCCTGAAGCAGTTCCATGTGGAATTGCCCCATGTCCCATGCTGGTCTCCTTCAGCGCAGGGTCAGGTCTCTCACAGAGGAGAGACAAAGCCCATGGGGTGGCTCTGGGCCCACTGCACCCGACAAGAAGTGATGCATGTTTGGGGGGCCACATCATCTGAGGTACATCATGGACTCCTTTTCCACATTTGTTCTGGAGGGTGGGTCCTCCACAAGGACAGGGCGCTCTCCACAGTCAAGAGTCACTCCTGGGGAGCCTCCAGCCACCAGACACGTTCTCCACCCGGGGATCAGGATCTGGGAGGACGGTCCACAGACACACCCACCCAAGGAAGCTCATCCAGCTGTGCAGGTAAGGTCAGTGGTGTGAAAATACAGAGGTGACATGAGCCGGGCCCTACCAATCTCACTGTTAGTGGAAGATCCAGTGGCAATTATGAGAGTTTGATGAGATCAGTTGTATCATCAAAAACTGACACATCCAATTCAGGTAACAGGTGTGTGTGTGTGTGTGTGTGAGCCTGTGTGTTTCTGTGCATGTGTCAGTGTGTGGCTTTGTGAGTTTTCCTGTCTGTGTGTCGTGTGTTTGTATTTGGTGTCTGTGTGTATCTCTGACAGTGTGTTGATTGTGTTATTCCTGTGTGTGTTTGTGTGTAGTATAATTGCACACATGGTTTGTGATTGTGTGTGATTCTGCTTGTGTGTGGTTTGTGTGTGTTCTTGTGTCTGTGTGTTGATGCATGGCTTCTAAGAGTGTGTGTTTCTACTTGTGTGTTGATGGTGTGATTCTGGGTGTTTTGTGTGTTTGTGGTGTGTGTGTATTAGTGTCTGCGTGTGTGTGGCATCCGTGTGTGGGCGTGTGTGGCATGCAGGCCATGCTCAGGGTAGGTTTCCTGGGGAGCTGGGACCATCCTCAGGACTCTGTGGCTTCTGCTCAGGGAAGCAAGGCCTCCCAGGAGAGGGCTGGGCGGGAGGCAGCGGGCAGAAAGCAGAAGAGTGGTGGAAGGACCGGCAGGAGTCTGCACTCGGTGCTGAAGGCATGTGCCCAGCACTGACCTAGAGTAAGCCGGGAGGTAACAGACAGGACTTGTATCTTGGAACCATCCCCTTTGAGGGACCTGTGGAGAATGGCCTTGGGGGCGAGAAGGCTGCAGAGAGACCTTTAGGAAACTCACTGCCATGACAGGAGCGAGGAGACTGGGCTGTGCACTGGTCTCTCCTAGTGTTAGAGGTCCCTGGAGCTGAGATGTCCAGGGCCTGGGCTTCCCAGGACAGCAGGAGTCAGGGCATCCTCAGCCCAGCCGTCCACAGCCATGCACAGCCCTTGGCAGTGTGTCTGGCTGCGCGTCTTTTCTTCCTGGGTGGGCAGCCGGTGCTGGCCTTGTCCTCCTGTCTCCTGATGAGGAGGCCTGGGCTCGACTCAGCAAGTTCAGACACACACACAACAGCACCCTGCCAGCCGGGGCGGAGTGTGGCCCCCACCTGAGCACAGCGCCACAGGCCCCGGGGGACAGCCCCTTCTGAAGGGAGGGAAGTGGACAGGGCATGGAAAGACACCACCAGCTCAAGGGTCCATGATGGACACCTGTGTGGACTGCCCCCAACAAGGCCGCCGTGCTCTCTCAGGGGCCACGCTCTCCATCAGGTCCTCTCCTGCACATGGTCCAGTCTGCACGGCCACAGCGTGGCCTTGCAGTGTGCGTGTGTGCATGTGCACACACACACACACACACACAGAGTCATAGCAAGCCCTGAGCAAGAGCCCTACTGCCTTCCTAACTCGCAAAGGGTGGGACCTGACCTCTACCATAGTCACTGTGCTCCCCTCCAGTCCTGAGCACACACCAGACAGGCTCCCCAGGTTTTCCGCCAACACACTCACATGTTCTCTCTTCCCGCGAATGCGCTGCGGCTCACCCCACGGCCGTCACCCTTGGCCATCACCCCGGCACCAACCTGCTCTTCTGGGAGCCTGTGCCTACCAATCCGCAGCCAGGAGTGTCTTCAGCAGTGCTCCGTGTCCTCAGAGCTCTAGTCTCTGTTGTTGCAAATCTCTGAACCTCTTTCCTGGCTTGTCCACCTGTACAGGAGCCGGCGTCCTGTCTCCCTGTTCCCTGCTGCATTCCTCTTACCCAGAACAAAGCTCAGCATGTAGTAGGTGCTCTGCGAACATCTGCTGAATGCTAAGAAAGAAACCAGGTTTTCAAGAGAAAAGTCATCGGAGGCCAGACAAGGTGGCCCTTGGTGACACTCTTCAGTTTACTCCAGGGTGACGTGGGATTGATACGGTGAGAAAGGACACCCAGATGGGGTGAGGGTAAAGAAAACTTCTTAGATGTCACATCAACTTGCACAAATAAATATTTCTCTCAAAATAAATATTTCTCTCCTTGGCACTGGGAAGGTGGCTTGCTGATTGGCAATATCAGGGGGTATTTTTAAATGGAGCTAGATACTGAGTTGAGGGATTTCAATTATAAGGAAAGGTCCAGGTGGAGTTTATATCTCAAAAGCTCAGAACACTTCAAGGGGACACGTGGCCCGTGTGGAGAATGTGGATCGCATGTGCAGCCCTGCAGCTCTTGGGGTGTGGTTGTAGAGAGGAGGGATGTGGGTCTTTGGCTGTTAGTTGGTAGGTGGGCTCGTCCATTCTCTGAGACTGTCTGGCTTTCCGTCAGAACTCTGGGAGGGGCTGGGAGGACGGGGGTGAGAAAGCAGCCCAGATCCACCTGGGGGCCATCTCCAAGGGCTCCACATTCTTGCCTGGGTTCCTTTAGCTGCCAGAGGGCTGTAGGCTGCACCTCTTTTGGAGAGTGGCATTTGCAGAATCCCTGCAGACCTTGGAGGCTGGGCAGCTCTGCTTGGGACCACCTCACAGGAGGGGCCTCCCAAATCCAAAGGAATTGTGGTTGTCACTTGACACCCTACACGCATGGGGACAGGTGGCAGTGTGGTAACAGAATGGGGAAACAACCCAGGAATCACTTTGCTTTGCTCTGTGGCTTCCTGGGTAGTTCATCAGGCACCAGGGAAGAGAGCTCTGATGGAAAGCCAGACAGTCTCAGAGAATGGAAGAGCACACCTACAGCTAACAGCCAAGACCATCATGGCCACAGACCTCAGCGCAACATTCCGGAGGAAAAGAAAACAAAATGACCCACAGGCCTGAGAGGAGCCTTCACTGCACTGAAAGCTAGAAAATGGAAAGTTAAATAACAATTAGATCTTGCTTCCCAACCATCAAATAGAAAAGAATCAAGAGAAGTGAAAACGTGGCTGGGGTGCAGACACTGATGGTGGCAGCTCAACGTTTCCAACATATTTCTTTATTTTAAATGGACTCTGGCAATATCATCCATGAAAAAAGGGGGAAAAACACTCTTCCGCTTAGCAATTTCAGTCTTAGTCATCTATCCCATCAAGGTAAAAAATAACCAGCATTTAAAGCTATATGTACAATGCTGTCTACTGAGGTACACCTTGCTGAGATGAAGAAAAGAGGGAAGGAAGAAGGGGGAGGAAGGGGGAGGGGTTGGAAGGGGGAGGGGGAGGAAAACGGAGGGGGAGGAAGGGGACCCCCCATGGAGAAGAGCTTGGGTGGATGAGAAGACTATAGAGGGACCTTTAGAAAACTAGCTGTAACTGACAGCTAGTTTAGGAAGGGGAGGGAGGAGGAGTGGGAAAGAGAGGGCAGGAGAGGCAGGGGCAGGGAGGAGAGAGGGGGAGGGTGGAGGAAAGGGGAGGGGGAGAAATGGGGAAGGAGGAGGCATTTGAGTGTTTGTCCCTAAGAGATGTTACATTTTTGAACATACAATCTGGGAACACTATAGTCACAAAAAACATCAGTGATGTGAGAACATTTGTACCATATTTAATTGAGAAACGCAAGATGCAGCACAGTATACACTGTGTTTGAATGCTGTATACTTTTGAAAACAAACAAAAAATCTATTTCTCTGTATGTGTGTGGGGGTCGGGGGTCTGGAGTCTCTCTGGGGTGGAAAGTGCCCAACATCCAACTGTAAACATCTGTTACCTGATTAGGCTGAAGTGGGGAGAGAGTGAAGAAGAACAGAGAAAATAGCTGAAAGGGAAAGGAAGGGATTGACCTTGAAAGCCCAAGGTCGCCTCCACCTCACTGTAAAACTTAACTGCTGAATGGAAACAGCTGGGGTGGCTGTCTATCCGGGATTTGTCGGCTATTACCGTTGCCGGGTTGTTTGACCCTTTCTATTTTCTCTATTAAAATATCTCAAATTAAATTAAAATCAATGAAGAAATGAGATAAAGTAAATAGGGAGTGTGACAAGGTTTGAGGTTTGTGTACCAGAGGAGCAGGTTCTGCGTTCGCAGGCTGGGCCCAGGCCGGTGTCCTCTGGGCTCTCTGCTGATGGCTCAGGTCCTGCCTGGGGGACCTGGTGCTGCACCAGGCAGAGGGAGGAGCTCACTGCCTCCTGCAGCTCTGGATCCACAGCCCCGCCCTTTCCCTACTGTCACTCCTGTGACTTGTCAGTCTTCCTGGGAGTTTCTGAGCAGCCCAGGGGGCTCATGCTTCATTTTGCAGCCCCCTCAGCACTGAAGAGGTGTTGGATGAGAGCCCATTTAGATCTTCTCTCCTAGAAATTCTTACACAAACTGCCACATCTATGAGTCAGGATTCTCCAGAGAAACAAAACCAGTTGGATCAATGGATCCTGTTGCAGGATGTATTTGGGAATCAACCAAATAGTCACAGGTAGAGAAAGAAAGGGTCAGAGATTTATTATGAGGTCTTGGCCTACATGGTCATGGACACTGAGAGTCTCAAGTTCTGCCGTCTGCAAGATGGAGACCCAGGCAAGACGGCTGCGTGACTCGGTGGCCTGGGAATGGGAGGGTCTGAAGACAGAAGAGGATGCCCCAGCTCAGGCAGTCAGAGAGAGGTTGGGTCCCTGTTGACAGATCAGATGTGGCCCACCACAGTGAGGAGGGCATGTGCTTGAGTCAGTCCGCCAACTCTGATGCCAATCCCAGACACACCTGAGAAGAGTGCTTGCCCTCTACCTGGGCATCCTATACCCCAGTCAAGCTGACAGGAAAGGACCGTCACATCATGTTCATGTCCCACTCCCCTGCAGAAGGGTGCACCCCAGGGCACAAGAGTAGTCAGAGCCCAAACCCCAGAGGGTCAAGGGCAGAGCCCATGATAGGAGGAAAAGGGCTGCTTCCTGGGCTGACTTGGAGCAAGGCCTTGGAGAGGAGCATGGCTCAGGGAGTGAGGGGCTTGGTGGCTTTAGAAGGAAAGGCATCGAGTGTTCTTTGAGAGCTGTGCTTGGCGAGGAAGGTGGAAAGGGAGAATGAGGCCAGATCCAAAGCCCCCGCCGTCTTGCCCAGAGTCTCTGTCCATCCCCTCACAGAAGCACCGTGTGCACTAGCAAGGCGAGAGCAGAGTCCTCTCAGCTGAGGAAAGCTCACCAGAGCAACCCGGAGCAGAGCTCGCTGTGCATTATTTAGCAATGACCTCTTCCCACGGATTTCTACGTGATTTTGCAACATTTCAGGAAAAGTGTCAAAGGGGAGCTCTCAGTATGTGTAAGGTGTTTTAACTTCTTTGTTACTATTTCCTAGGAGTATTAATGGCTAATACTCCAGGGACAGGAATGAAGGAAGCAATTCATACTAAATCATACTTGACTGCCTAAGCTATGAGTAACCTTTGCTGTAAGCCAAATGTCACCTCTTCCACCTTCAACAGAGTCTTTCCAGAGCAAGTGGAAAACTCAGGGTATGATCTACACTGTGACATCTACTCATTCACATAACAAGGACTGTTGAGTCCCTACTAGTGGCTAGAGCCAGAGCAGGTGGGCTACATCAGCCAAAGAGATAGGGAGCAGCTGCCTCTCGCAGGGCTCTACAGGCAGCCTCGCACTCAATGTGTGGAAACTAGACTCATTTTACATTTCTGAGAGCTGCTCAAGGGAGAGAACTGATTAAATGCTAAATATTTGCAACCTGGTACAGTCTTCACAGTTCTTTTCTAATGCAATTTACTACCATAAAAAGACTAGCCATGCCCTCTGCAAAGATGTAAGTGGCTAAAGAGTCATTTCAGTGATATTTACAAACTGGACATGAATAACTGAAATACACACTAGCAGGACAGCAAAGTGGTTGGTGAATTGAAATCATGGCTTCAAAAACACTTGTGAGAATGGGAAGTTGTACTCCATGCACATGTGATATGTCAAAGTACATTCTGCTGTCATATATAACTAAAAAGAATTTTAAAAAGCTTCACATCAGAAAACAAACAAAAAACACTTGTGAGCACAATTAAGATAACATGTAGGCGAAGATGCCGCTACTCCCTCACCAGTGTTGCCCCACCAAATTCACATGAGTGTGTTCAGAAGGATTCCCAAGGACCAAAATCAACGCAGCCACAGCACAAAAGACGGGAACATTTAATAGGAAATGCTGGGGCCGTGAGCTTCGAACCACTGAAGAACTGCTAAAAGAGCAGCACCTCGTAACCGCGTAGAGGGTGAACGTGAATGCATTTCTCTGAGGACAGCTGTGCCCTAAAAGGAAAAGAAAAAAGAAAAAAAAATCTGTTCACTGCAATACAAGGTTCCCAGATATTTTTAATGATGTGAAAGTTGGACTTCCTGTTGTAGTTGTCCAAGATCCAGCCTGTGATAGACACTCACACCTATTGGATTTTTCTTTAAGACTTTTTTCTATTTTAAGTGTTCTTCCCTATTTTAAATTGTGGGCACTATTTTTACAATTTGCTGTGCCCTGCATTTCCAATACAGGACATTTAAGTTGTTGTATAGGGTTTTTTTTGAGAGTTCTACCTTGTTTTATGCTTTTTTTTCCATTTGACTCTGGAAGTGAATCATCACAGTTGACTGTATGCACATGTGGACAGATGTGGAAGCCCCTCCACCCCTGAAGACATGTCCTTTTGTACTTCTGCATTTGTGAAAGATGGCAACTACACATGCAGTGGTGGGCCATGTGGATTGTAATCAGTCTTGTCAACAGACTTAGGGCGGCCACCGTGATCCTTCAGGTGCTCACAGGTATACAGCTGTGTGCACATAATTGCCAAGCACTGTTATAGGCATTTTGGGTTTTGACCTACTTCTTTATTAATACAATTCATTTGCTGATAACTCTTATTCCCATGTGACTGTCATTAGTATATCTGAGGGTTTATGCTTGCAAAATATTCTTTCTTATTTTATTGTGTGACATGGTCAATGAAGTACTATGTTTTTATGTTTCTCAAGGAAAATCCTGTTTAAAAATGTAAATATATGTCTTTTAAGGATTTTTAAATTGTTTTTTCCAGAATTTTATTTTCAGGATGTTTAGAATTAGGGATTTTAGCTTTAGGAATTTTGATTTGGGGGGAATTTCAAAAATATGGCATTTGAAATTGAGTCTTTGGGGATGGTGGCCCCAATTCCTGCTAGATTTCTTCAGAAACCTACAGCCAGAAAATTTCTCACAGAATATCTAAGCCATTGTTTTACATAATAGCTTTGACACAAAGAAAAATACCCAGAAGCCAGGTGCAGTGGTGCACACCCATCATCCCAGCAGCTCAGGAGGTTGACGCAAGAGGATCACAAGTTTGAGGCTAGCCTAAGTAATTTAGTGAGGCCCTAAGCAACTTCGTGAGACCCTGTCTCAAAATAATTTTTTTTAAAAGCAGGGACTGGGGATGTGGCTCAGTGGTTAAGCACCCCTGGGTCCAATCCTTGGAACCCCTGGTACAAAAGGAAAGAAGGAAGAAAAACACCCAGCAGATTGTCTCTTACAGAACCAAGCCGGCATAGACATTTCCTCCTGTCCCTCTCTCCCCTCAGGGCCTGGAAAAAGAACCTCAGCCGGTCACAGGGTCCTGACTGCAGGCTGGAAGCCATTCTGAATTTTGCATTTAAATGTTACAATGTCTGGATACTTTTGCTGTTTAGCAACCTCAATTAATCAATGTTATTGAATGCTGTAAGCATAAAGTAAAAACAAATAAATAACAAAAAATCTGAAATTTTAATTTGTATGAACGTGGGAACTGCTGTGCTTTTTCAGGCTTTTGAGCTCACGGTGGTCCCGCTGGAGTTCAGTTTGGGCAACTGTGGGTGCCCAAGGCCTGCTGTCAGTGTACCCAATTCAGCTGACAAAAGAACAAATGAATCGTTTAGACACAGCTCAGCTCATCTGTTTCCACTCTGAAATTTTCATGTGCGTTTCTTTTCTTTTTTTTGGTACCAGGAATTAAACTCAGGGTACTCAACCACTAAGCCACATCCCCAGCCCTGTTATTCTTTTGAATTTTACTTAGGGTCTCACTGAGTTGCTTAATGCCTTGCTGTTGCTGAGGCTGCCTTGGAACTTGCCATCGTCCTCTTTCAGCCTCCAGAGCTGCTGGATTATAGGCGGGCACCGCTGCACCCGGCTCATGTGCGTTTCTTAAGCAGTCCAGTATGAACTTAAATCTTCTCTGGCCACCAAAACTGGGGTCTTGGTCAGTCCAATGCCGTGGAAGTGGTCTTTAAAAACTGGAAATCTTCTTTCAATAGGTGAGATATAAATGCAGGTTAACACCTATCCTTCTCACTCTTCAGAATGAAATAGCTGATTTTAAAACTCTCTCTCCTCCTCATGCCAGGTTCCTCCAGCTAAGGGCACATCATGACGTGTTTGGCTGGAGAACTGCTCTCCTGGGGTACCTCTGTGGAGGGCTCGCACATTGCATTTGTTAATAATAGCAGTACCCACAAACAGAGCTGCACCCTGCCTTCTGTTAGGCTGGGGTGCTTCATCATCACTCTCTAGAGGAAGATGCACAGCTGGAGGCAGAAGGCTGTCACTCAAGTTCTCTTTCTCAATTTGGACTTCCTAGAAGGAACTGCTACCACCCACCTTGGAGCAGAGAGCTTGGCCCTGCGGAGGAGGCACTGCGCTCACTGCTCGCTCTCCCCACAGATACTCAGAGTGCGCTTCCTGCTTGCTGCCTGGGGAGGAGTATGCATCTTCCCAGGGCAGGGCTCTCCTTCTCCTAATTCAAGATGTTCTTGAAAATTGGCTTCTAACAGCAACCTGATCTGGACACAGCATGCAGCCGAGCCTGGCCCAGCCACAAAGAGCGTGCAATTCAAGAGGAGGACCAAACTGGAGAACCCCACCAAACTACCCCATGGTGGGTCTACCTCACTGTAGAAGGTGCCATGGGGTGAGACGTGGTACAGTTGGTGTTACTTCTCTCTCTATCCACCAAAAGGATGTACATGAAAATTAAAGACCTAATGAAGACCTCAGATTTGTCAATCATTATCCAATCTATTCTCCAACTAGTCTTTAAGTAAACATAGCAATGATTCATGAACAGGACACTGGTAGGTAATGTGTTCCTTGTAAGTGGACTTTCCCCAAATAAAGACTACTACCATCAATCCATAGACGATCATTATTCTCAGAAAGAAAAGATATTGCATCAATAAAAACAAGAACAAGCTATTTTTAATTTTTTTTGTTTTAATCAGTTATACATGACAGAAGAATGCATTCATGCACTTTGATATATCATACATGGATGGGATATAATTTCTCATTCTTCTGAGTGTGCATGTTGCAGAATCATATTGGTCCTGCAGTCGGTTATATACATAAAGCAGTAATGTCTGTTTCGTTCTACTATCTTTCCTATCCTCACATCACCTCCTCTCCCCTCCCATCACTTCCCTCTACCTATCTAAGATAATGCTATTCTTCTCTAGTGCCCCTCCACACACCTTATTGTGAATTAGCATCTGCATATTAGAGAAAACATTTGGTTTTTTGGATTGGCTTATTTCACTTAGCATGATATTCTCCAGCTCCATCCATTTACTGGCAAATGCCATAATTTCATTCTTCTTTAAAGCTGAGTAATATTCCATTGAGTATATATACCACATTTTTTTTATCCATTCATCTATTGAAGGACATGTAGGTTGGTTCCATAGTTTAGCTATTGTGAATTGACATGCTATTTTTTAAAAAGGAATATTTAAAGAGCAAAAGTAAAGTTCCTATAAATCAAAAACATGATAGCAGAGTTGACAATACCAGGGAAGTATTAGAAAATATTACATAGAGAAAATTGGAGAGCTGAGTTATGCTATAGATGAGAGGACCAGTCCACTGAGCCTGGCATCCTGAATTAAAGAAGTTACATAAGGAGAGAAGAAAATCATCAGTGAAACAGCCCAAGAAACTTTCTCAGATCCAAAGTCATGATTTTTCTGGATTGCAGGGTCCTATCTAATATCCAGCACACTTGTGTGAAATATTAGACTATCACAGCAAAAATACATAAACTCTTAGCAAAAAGTTAAAAAAAAATAGGCTTTATACAAAGAATTGAGAATCAGCATGGTACTGTTTTTCTCAAAAACAACATTAAAAGTTAGAAAACAGGAGAAAAATCATTCAAACTCATTGGTAAAATTATTCCCTATGTAGAACTTCATGTACAAACTAACTGCTATTAGTTTTAATACACACGTTTTCATAATGCAGGGTCTCCAAATACCCATCCCCCCAGACACTGTATGAGGGGCTTGCTGAGGGATGAGTGCCATTAAAATGAAATTGGAAACCAAAGAAGAGGACGTGAGGTACCAAAACGGGAGGCATGGACCCAGAGAGGCCGGAGTCTCCCAGGGCGCAGGGCCCTGAGGCAGCTGCACCAGGACCCAAGCAGCATGTGCAGAAGGTCTGACAGCGTGACTCCGAAGAGACCACAGTGATGACGCACTGGGTGTGTGGGTCACACAAATGGGACAGAGCCTGGAACCAGTAACAAGTATACAGGAAGCCAAGCAAACAAAAGAACCGAACACGTTAATACCTGGGAGACTGTTTTGTGTGGCTCAGCTTTGAATCTTGATAACATCCCAACACTGAATACTGAAAATATAAACACACTGTACTGCTCTAATGAGTATCATAAATATCTTTTTGATCACATCTAAAGAGATGTGACAAAAGTGCACGTGTATGTGTGACATATATTCATCTGCTATCATAAGAAGTTAATAAAATTGGAATCATGTATATATAAAAACTTTGGTCCATTACCTGCTGTTCCCAAACAAGGAGAAAAAATTCAAGCCAATCATGAAGAGTTGAAAGTGATTTTCTTGAGGAAGAACAAATAGAGAGGATAGGGTGCTGCTTGTACAATAAATCTCATTAACTGTGATCACATGGATATAAGTCTGACAAATCTTTCTAAAGTTATTATAAAAATATTAACAAAAAATAAAGAATAAATACTGCCAGCTCAGGGGCACTTCTGGAATGGGTAGCTACGTGGCCACCTGGACTTTCTCACCCGTGAGACAACCATGACTGGTGGAAAATGACTGAAAATAAATTAAATCTCTGAAGATTGTCCTCCCGGCATACAGCAGGAGGAGACACTGTTTCAGGAAAGTTCATCAAATCTCAGCAAGAGCAGTGGGAATCCACAGCTGTGCATCACGACGTGACCCTGCCAACGTGCCCCCACCCCAGTGTGCTGAGCGCTCCACTCCATGCAGTTGTAGCAGGAAGATGACGCTCCCGCCTCCCTCGGGTCCCACTCAGCAACTCCAGCTTCTCCCCAGGGCAGGGGCCACCAACACTGTCGACGCCCCTGCCCCCCCACCCCGCTCTGTTTGCAGAAGTTCTGTTCCGCGTGTGTGTGTGGCCAAGATGTCTGGGGTGTCCTTCTCCATCCAGCCACCACTTACAGGACGAAGTTCTACTTTCTCCTTGGCAAGCTGAGAACACTGGGCCAACTCTCCTCAGTGCAGCTCACTTGAAGGGCGGACATCTTATACAGGGGAAGTAAAGTAAGAAACTTGAGGCCACCACCTGCTCAGCGTCCTGCTCATGGGTCAGTGGTGTTACTCCAGGAGAAGAACCCTCTGTTCCTACTCCCACCTTCTCAGGGAAGGGACAGGCTGTAGAAACAGAGTCCCGTGGATCTCCCTAAGAGGACTGACTTTATTTGGAACAGAGCATCAGAAAGTTCGAGCCAGAGGACACAGTCAAAACTTACGCAGTTTTTGTTGATGAACAATTTAGAAGGGACCAATTGCTTCAACCAACAGAACAAGAGACAAGGTGGGTGTTTAACAGAGAAAACCGTGGATACTGGGACTCAGAGCAGGCCTTAAAGACTAGCTTCAGAGACCACTCCTATCAAGAGGCCTGGCTTTCACTGGGTCAGACTGTGGAGCAAGTCCTAGGTCATTGTCAAAAGCAGTAGTGCAAACAGGCGGCAGTAAGCAGAGGCCAAGAGATGGGTATGGTACCAGCTGAGGCAGAGCGTCCAGCAGCTTACCAAGGAAGCCCAGCACAGAGATGGCCAGAGAGCTTGGCTGGAGTTAGTGTCAAGCTCGTGGGAGGTGGTCAGGGTGAGTTTGCCCAGGCTACCTAGTGAGGGCAAGCAAGAAGATGGTGGGCTGCAGTGGGAAAGGCGGCCCGGATCTGGGCTAGCCAAGCCACTGACCAGATAAAAACGCAAATATTATGCACAAGCCTCCGGGGAGGGAGGGAGTTATCCAGAACACTGCCATGTGGTACCTCAAGTGTCTGTGTTTCAGGGTAAAGCATATATGAAAAAGAGACACGAGAAACAGTGAAATCACAGGGGAAAAGAAAAAAACAACAAAAGTGACTTTGAGAGACCTGAATTTGGAGCCCACTCATTAAAGACTTCTGCTGTTATAAATATATTTGAAGAACTAAAGAAATGATGTCTATAAACTATTAAGGGGCAGTATTTTTTTTTTTTTGCAACATCTCATCAAACAGAGAATATCAACGCAGTGGTTGAAACCGTAAAAACAAACCAAGGAAAAATTCTGGAATTGAAAAGGATACCAATGAAATGAAAAATTCACCCGAGGAGCTCAGCAGTCGATATGGACTGGCAGAGAGAGAACCAGGGCCTGGAAACGGGCTGAGGGAGGTTCTGCAATCTGAAGAACAACGAGGAAGGAAGACAAACTAACACAGGAAACGAGGGGTCACTGAGCATCCCAGCCAGCAGAAGGGAAATGCCCACAACAAAGGCCAAGGAAGGAGTCCACAGTCCTCATAAATCAAGGGGAATGAAAATACTCCATACGCATAGCCAAGAAACCCAGTGAACTCCAAGCTCCAAGTTCAGACATATTATGGACAAAATGTTGAATGCAGAAAACAAAGAGAAACCTTGAGAGGTGCAGGACAAACCAACTCCTCACATGCCAGGAGCCACCAGGAGGTGCACTGCCGTCTGTCAGAGGCCACGGAGACGAAGCAACAGGTGACATTCAACAGGTAAAAGGAGAAACATCTTGCGGCCAAGAATCTTAGCTCTGGCCACATCATCCTTCTAATGTGAAAGCAGAACAAGGGATCCAGAAAGGAAGAGTCACAACCAATTGCTAGAAGACCTGA
Source organism: Marmota marmota marmota (assembly GCF_001458135.2). Lineage (NCBI taxonomy): Eukaryota > Metazoa > Chordata > Mammalia > Rodentia > Sciuridae > Marmota > Marmota marmota. The sequence goes on from NW_025999968.1 coordinate 59,885,204, forward strand.
ATCACCAGAAATCTAAAGAGTTTCTTCCAGCCTGCTGCAGGTGATCCAGACAATGATTCAAATTCACAGAAAGAAACAAAAAAATGCAGATACATGGAATTATATGCTTAATTTTCAAATGTCATATAATTACATATTTCTTAACCTTTCTTAACTGATTTAAAAAACAATTACATGAAATCTTGTAAATTCTGTTATTAGGAATAGTCTGTAAATGACAATTTGATAATAACAGGACAAAGGAGGCCAGTGGGAAGGATATTCAAGGAAGGAGATGACATAAGTTGGTAACTAAAATCCAAGAAAGAAATTCAGAGAACCAGGAATGTTAAATAAGGCTAAGATAGCAAACTTTATAACTGTGCAAGAGAGTGGAAGGAGAAATGGAGTTAAAGAGGAGCAACACTTCTGTGTCTTGGCTGCAGTATATTAGTATAAATCTATAATCTTATAAGTTATTATGTATATTATAAATCCTGGATGAGCCAATAGGAAAAACAAGACTGGAAAAGCATATAGAGAAAAATCATTAAGAATTCAAAATGCTACATTAAAAACATCCACTTAACACAAAGGAAAGCAGAAAATGAGGAATAGAGGAACATCAAGACAAGCAACACCCACAAAACCCTCGCCAACCCAACAGGAGAATCCAATCTTATTAGCAATAACATTAAATGTGAATAGACTTTAAGAAGGCAAAGATCACCAGACTGATCTAAACAAAAATAAGATTTAACTATATAGCTGGGTGCAGGGTACAGGACTGCAATCCCAGCAGCTCAGAAGGCTGAGGCAGGAGGATTGCAAGTCTGAAGACAACCTTAGCAACTTAGTGAGACCCTGTCTTTAAATAAAATCAAATTTAGAAAAAAGGGCTGGGGATATGTCCCAGCAGCTAAGTTCCCTGGGTTAAATCCCCAGCACCAACAAACAAACCAGAGCACAACACACATTCTGCCCAAGTGCACAAGGGATGTTCTCCTCAGACCATCTACTGGGCCCTAAAACAAGCCCAGAAAGTGTAAAAGGATTAAATTCATACAAAATATGTTTTCTGACTAAGGCAGCAAAGTAGAAATCAATTCAGAGGGAAATGTGGGAAACTCAAAAATATTTCAAGATGAAATAGCATATTCCTAAATATCAAACAAGTCAAAGAAGTCAAAAGGCAAATGAGAAAATATTTTGGTATGAATGAAAGTTAGACCACAACACCAAAATGTAAGCAATGCAGATTAAGCAGTAAAGATTAAGCCATTCATAGAGAGAATTTTGTAGTTGCTAAAATTTATTAAAAATTAAGAAAGACAGCAAATCAATAACCTACATGTCCTTGTTAAGGTACTAGGGAAGAACTGGCTGTAATGGAACACCCTGGTAATATCAGCTACTTGAAAGGCTGAGGCAGGAGGATCCCAAGGTCAAGTACAGCCTGGGCAACATAGCCAATGCCTATCTCAAAATAAAATAAAAATGAATGGGGATGTGGCTCAGTGGCAGAATGCCATTGGGTTCAGTCTCCAGCACAGAAAAAAAAATACAAAAGAAGAAAATAAGAAAATTAAATATAAAGCAAGCATCAGAAGAAAATAATCAACATGAGTAAAATAGAGAATAGAAAACAGTAGAAAATCAGCAACATCAAAAGTTAGTTTTTTGAAAACATCAAATAAATCGACAAAACTTTATTTAGGTTAACTTAGGAAAAGGCAGAAGATTCAAATTACTAAAATTAAGAAACAATCAGGAGAAATCACTATTAAGTTTGTATGATGATTATAAGGGAATACTATGAAAAATTGTATTCCTAAAAATTGTACAACTTAGATGAAACAACTAAATTCCTAGAAAACCATAAACTCCTGAAATTGAGTCTAAGAGAAAAAAATGAATAAACCTCTAACAACTACAAGACTGAACTCATAATCAAAACTCTCCACAAAACATTTCCCATGGGGAGAAACTCTTCCAAAAGTCTTCCAAAAATAAGGAAGGAGGAACTGTTTCCCAGTTCATTCTGTTAGATCAGTATTAACCTGTTACTAAAATCAGACACAGATATTACAAGAAAAAAAGCTATAGACCAATATACTTTATGAAAATGAATTAAAGAATTCCATCTAAATATTAGAAGCTAAATTCAGTAATACTTAGGAATTATACACCATGACCAACTAGTATATTTTTTTAGAGAGAGAGAGGAGAGAGAGAGAGAGAGAGAGAGAGAGAGAGAGAGAGAGAGAGAGTTTAATATTTATTTTTCAGTTTTCGGTGGACAGAACATCTTTATTTTATTTTTATGTGGTGCTGGGGATTGAACCTAGGGCCCCGCGCATGCCAGGCGAGCGTGTTACCGCTTAAGCCACATCCCCAGCCCCAACCAACTAGTATTTATACCCAGAATGCAAGGTTGGCTTAACTTTTGAAAATCAACTATAGAAAAGAAATAAAGAGTTTCATATCAGAAATAAAGGAGCAAAATTATCTCTATTTGGCAGTGACTTGATCTTATACATAGAAAATTCTTAAGTAATTCACTATCAAGCCATCAAAATTAATATACAATTTGAGCAAGGTTGCAGGATCTTAGATCAATATATAAAACTCAATTGTATTTCTATGCAGTCTTAATGAACAACCTAAAATAAATTTAAGCAAACTTTCCCATTTACAACAGCAAAGAACAATATAAAAAGAAATATATTTAACCAAAGAAATACAAAACATGTGCTCTGAAAACCATCAAAGAAGACCTATAAATGGGAAAGCACGCTGGAAGGAGGGAGGAAGGAAGGAAGGACAAGGAATATAAATCACAAGGCAATATTATTAAGATGGTATGTGATGGTTAATTTGGGCATCAACATGACTGGACTGAGGGACACCCAGTAGCGGATAAAGTATATCAGTGTGTCTGTTTCCAGGAAAGACTGGTGTGTGACTCGGCAAACTGAGTGGCAGGACCCACCGTCAAGGTGGGCGGGCACCATCCAACTGGCCAGAAGCTCTGACAGGGCAAGAGCAGCAAGTTGGGAATGAAGGCAGAGGTCCCCTCGGACTCGCCCTTCCTGACTGAGTGGGATGGGCTCTTTCTGCTGCAACCCTTGGACCTCAAACCCCAGGCTCTTTGACCTTTGCACTCTTTCTTTTGCACCAGCAGCCTCCGGGGACCTGTGCCTTGGCCTCAATCTGGTGGTGACCCTCTTGGCTTTTCAGGTTTGTGGCCTCCCAGGGTCTTCTGGACCTGGACTGACTCATGCCACTGTTTCTTTGGCTCTATGGCTCTTCAACTTTCAGAGGGACTATTATGGGACTTGTCAGTTTCTGTGGTCACATGAGTCAACCACTTAATTTTTATATATATGCATAAGTGTATGTGTGTATCATATATGTAATATACATTATAATTTAATATATAACATATACATTAAACACACACACACACACATATTCATTCTATTGGGTTCTGTTTTTCAGAGAACCCTGCCTGATACATGATCATACTCCCCCCAACAGATATGCAGATCAGTGCAATCACCATCAAAATATTAGCTGGCCTTTTTTGCAGAAATCAACAAATTGGTCCTAAAATTCATATGGAAATAATGGTGAACCAGGATGGTCAAAGCAAACATGGAAAGGAATAATAAAGCTATCCCCAGTTCCCAAGCTTACCACATAGCTGTAGTAATAACAATGGTATAGTATTGCCATAAAAGAAGACATATAAATCAGAGGAAAATAATTGAGAGTTCATAAATAAACCAATAGGATTATGGTCAGTTGGTTTTCAATAAGGTTGGTGAGACTAGTTAAGAAGAGAAGAATAATCTTTCAACTCAAAGTCAGAGATAACTGAATATCCACATGCTAAAAAATGAAATTGGGCCCCTTTTTATACTTTCCACAAAAATGAACTCAAAATAGATCACAGACATAATTGCAAGAGTATTAAGCTATAAAACTCTCAGAAGAAAACACAAGTAAGGTTTTGTGGAAATACAGTAGGCAAGATCTTCTTAGATATCACCAAAACACAGATGACAAAAGAAAAATCTATAACTTGAACCTCAACAAAAATAAAAGCTTTTTTTTTTTTGCTGCAAATGATACTATCAAGAAAGTGAAAACACAACCCATATAATGGGGTAAATATTTTCAAATCATATATCTCAAAAATCACCTTTATCCAGAATATATACTCTATGATCAAAGATAAATAATCCAATTTTAAAAATAGGCAAAGGATATGATTAGACACTTCTCCAAGGAAAACTTGTAAATGGCCACCAATACCTGAAAAGTTACTCAACAGGAAAATAGAAATCATAACTACAGTGAGATACCATGTCATGAAGAATAAAAAGAGAAATTATCTTGGTTCCTTTGTGCTGCTATAACAAAATACCTTTTATCCAGAGTATCCATGTTGTATATATTACCTGTCCATTAATCACTAAATAGTCTTGTCAGGTATCAGATTGACTGCATCATGCTCACTAACCCTCATCTTACTTAATAATGACCCCAAAGTGCAAGAGTATTGATGATGGAAATTCAGTTATGTCAAACAAAAGCCAGAATATGTTTCCTTTAAATTAAAAGATGAAAGTTCATAATAGTCAAGTTATGGAACCAGCCCAATTGCCTGTCAGTAGATTAAGAAAATATGGTGTATGTACACAATGGAGTTTTATTCAGCCACAAGGAAGAATGAAATCAGGGCATTTTCTGGTAAGTGGATGGAACTCAGAAAGTCAAGGACTCAATGTTTTATCTCCACCCCTATGCAGAAGCTAGAGAAAAACAGGGTGCTAAAGGGGGGCGATCCCATGAAAACAGAAGAGAGATCAGTGGAGCAGAGGGAGGGGAGGAAGGGAGGATAGGAACAGAGAGGACTGTGGAATGAAACGGACCAAACTGCACTATGTACATATGTGAATATACACAGGAAATTCTGCCTTTATGTATATCTTTAAAGCACCAATTTTAAAAAGCAATGAATAAATAGAAGGGAGATGAGTGGAGGAAGGAGAGCCGTGGGGAGGAGGAAGGGAGGAAGTACTAGGGACTTAAATGGAGCCAATTATGTTTCATGCAGATATGATTATGTCAAAATGAACCTCACTACTGTGGATAACTACGATGCACAATAAAAATGTTTTTTAAATAAAAAAAGAAATTGAAAAAAAATGTATGCTGCGATTGCTAAGACTCACAACACAATAAGATATTTGGGGCCAGGAGAAGTCTATATTCCCGTGGCTTTGATTATAGTATATTGCTATAATGATTCTATTTATTAGAGATTATTATTACCATTTACTGTGCCTGATTTATAAAGTAGACTTTCTCATGAATATGCACGTGTAGGAAAAAGTAAAGCCTATGAAAGGTGTGGTGCTGTCCATGGTTTCAGGCAGTCTCTGGGGATCTTGGAACATGTCCCCCTGGATAAAGGGGAGGACTGTGGGCAAATCTGGACTGATGATTCTCTAGGAGGGTTGAGGGGGTTGGCAGGGGAGAAAGGGAAGGGACTCCTGACAGGTAAGTGGTCTTTTGGGATGAGGATAGCATACAATGACGTTTGGTGGTGGGCAAACAATTCTATGACTGAATTGCACACCTTGGAAGGGTGGGTCACAGGGCATATGAACTGCATCTCTAAGCAGCTATTTTAGAAATACATAGGCAAGGAGCAAAAAAATGGGATGTTACAGACAATGTTTCCTGAAATTTCTCAGTGTGCATAGAGGTCCGGCTTCTTAAAAGGTATTTTTTTATTCACACTTAAGCCATGATATTCTTCATGTGAGAACATATGAGTTCCATAGAAATCGCTTGTGATCTCTTAAAAATGTAAGTTTAGAGATACAATTAAAACACAGATTCCACCAAAATGTGTTTACAACATTTGTTTAAAGGTACAGTAAAGATATAGATTTGACAACTGCAGTCCAGGCCTGGCTTGTGTCCTTAGCCTCTGCTGGCCCCTCCACACCTCCCTGTCCTCTCTGTGACCTGGAGAATGCACATTCCTGATCCCAGCATGCAATGATCTGAGTGCTTGTGTCCTATCAGATGTACACACTGAATCCCAACTCCTCGAGCCACGGTATTAGCTGGTTGGGCCTTTGGGAGGTGAGCAGGTTGTGAAGGTGGAACCCTGGTGATGGGCTTGGAGCCCTTATACCTTGAGAGACACTGGAGCGTGCTCTTGTCCTCTGTCTACTATATGAGGACACGGGAGAAAACAGCCATCTACAACTCAGGAGCAAGTCCCCACCAGAACCCAACCATGCTGGTCTCAGACAGTCAGACTCCAGAACTATGAGAAATCAACGTCTAGTGTTCATCGGCCACCCAGCCTGTGGTCCTTTTTCATAACAGCCCAAGTGAATGACCATGCTGATTCTGGTGGGTTTGGCCAACATGCATGAGCAGGAGCCAGAGAGCAGGAAGAGAGAGCCTCCCTGCCCACCATGCAGTTATCATGTCTGTGGTCCTCGGGACACTGTAGACCCCTCCTACACAGATCTTCCAGTGACCATGGGGCTCCCAGAACACCCTTGCTCCCCAGAACCATCTTAGGAGTGGGTGCTCTCTGCCAGAGCCATCCTGCCATTTGTCCCTGCTGGAGCCTGGGTGGACACAGATGATTTTGAATTAATTACTTTCTCACTAGTAAACTCTAGGGTCAAAGGATAGAATCTGTTCACCATCCAGACACCTCATGTTGAGCTGTTGATGTCTGTGGCTTCCAACACTAAAGAGCTCTTGGTCACATCTGTACTCCAGGACATGTTATAACGACAACTTTAAAGAATGGCCTTCTGCTCCTGGTTTCCATGAGCCCAAAGATGCTCCTGAAAGCAAATGAACCGTCCATGAATATGGCCTGGGTCCCTACTGTGTAACAAGCTACCAGTCACTGAAGGACAGGATGGGTTCTGAGAACCTGCTGTCGGTTGGCTGTATGTGGCGGTGTGCAGACACCAGACTGTACTTGCACCAATATAGATATTTTAGCACACTATACACATGGCTATATGGTAGAGCCTATTTTTAAATTAATTTTTAAATTTTAACTTATAAACTTTGTTAGAAACTAAAACACAAACCCACACATGAGCCTAGGCCGGCACAGGGTCAGGATTATCAATATCACCATCCTCTACCTCCACCTCTTGTCCCCTGGGTGATGTTCAGGAGTGATAAGACATGCAGAGACTCATCAGAAATGACCAAACCTTCTGGAATCCCTCCTGAAGAACGCGCCTGGGCTCTTTTACAGTGATCTTAACATTCTTAATAAACAGAAGAACGTTAATAACAAGAGCCTCCTATAGTAGTAGTAGGAACAGTCGTGCCATCGTTATTGGATTCTACAGACTGTACTGGTTCTGTCTGTCAAGGCAGTGGGTCTGTCCCACCTGCTTCACCACAGGTATGTGGAACTGAGGCACTGGGACCACACAATGGCAACAGTGTCTCCAGGGGGCAGGCAGTTTTCAGCTTCACTATAATCCTGTAGGACCACCAGCAGATACTTGGTCTGTCCTTATCCCAAACAACATGGTAAGAATGAAACAAAATTAAAAAGTTAACTGTGTTATGCAAATTCAGTAAGTGAACAATATTTAAGGCTCACCAGTTATGCATTCTGAAGCAGAGATCTGAATCCCTGGCTTCTGGTCCTGGTGAGCGTGTCCCTCTGTGCCTCACCAGCCGTCCTGTACGGAGCAGTGCTCAGACCTGGCTGAGGCTGACCCTCATGCACCTCTTTAGCACAGCCTTGCTCTCAGGCTCAGTGTCCTGGGGATGAGTCGCCACACATCCAGAACCAGGAGGGCCACAAAGAAGAGAGATTCTGCTTATGGTACCAGATCTCTGAAGGGCTGCTTAGAAATTAGGTAAAATCTCCTGGGTGTCTCCTGGGCTGAGAAACGCCTTGTGCCAGTCTTCATAGCTGCCTTGGCCATTGGTGGCCTACATCTAGTCCCTTCCTGTTGGCCACATGACATAAGATATCTTCATGAACATTCTAGCTGGCGAGGTATTTGGAAATATTTTTAAATTTTTGGTCTACAGAAACCAAAATGTCCAACTTAAGGAACACGTATGGCATATCTGTGCATCGCAAGCCCATCTGTGACCAACATGAAGCACTACTTTAAGAGCAATTGGTCACAGGGGTGATGTGACGGGGGGACATTAAGACATAGCTTTATCTAAGAACACTAACCCGGCTCCCTAGTGAAACCCGAGTTTGAGACGGAACTTGACTGTCCACTTCTGGGGTCAGTATAAGCTGCAGACCGCACAGCCAGAACGCTGGGCTTAGCACTGGCAGCTAACCACAGCAGAGGATGCCGCCCGGGTCAGCTCCCAGGTTCTCCTCTGCTACGTGGAGGGGCTTGTTGCCGCTCTGAATGGCCGACCACGACCCCAGCCGCTCACCAACAGCTTCTTCCTCTGTTCTTCTCTCACAAATCCACAGAAAGAAATTCGTGGGGCAATGGAGGGCAAGAGTGAAATAGGGGTCTGGATTTATATGAGTGCGAAGGATAGAAACAGAATCCCTGCAGGGGCCCCAGGGGTCCCCACAGAGGCGCTCCGAGTTTGCTAGTGTAGAGGTTTATATAGCACGTGGGTCGACGCTATTGGCCCAGATTTATGCTAATCAGAGTTAGGAAAATCACTAACGCTATTGGTTAATTCTTGAGCCTGAACTTCCATTTTCCCACCGCTGGTTGGGAAGCGGGAGTTTGAGGTTGTGGGATGTGGATGCTGGGGGCTCTGGATGGGCGCTGCGTGGGCCGGAGTGGGCTCAGCGTCACAGGTCGGTGAGCTGCGTGTGGCTTGCCTGTACCCTGCTTGCCCGGCCTGGGCCTGCTCCGCACAGGCGCGGAGGGTACCTGATGCCCCGCGCTGCGTTCCTTTCTGCTTGGGCGGCCTCCCAGCTGTGCGGGTACAAGGGCTTGACTTCAGTACTACTTGATGTGGCACCTTGGCGGGGTACGGTGCATGCACAACCTGGCAGTGCTAGGGCTGGCAGACCCAACTAGCCATGTTGCCTTGCCTTTTCCCCTCCTGAGCTAGAGGCCGACGTGTAAGGTTTAGATAAGTCATGAGCTGAAATGCCATTGATTCCGAGATCCAGGTGACTGCATGGACAAACATCTCACACTCCCCTATGATGGTTAGTACCAGGCTTGTGCACATCACCAAAAAAATCCAAGACTACCAGTATCACCCCACGCCCTAAAATGTCCACTGGGCCATAAGTACAGAACTGCACGTGGGCTGTGTCCAAAGAAATCCCCAGAGACCCAGCTCCTTCCTATTGGTGAAATAATGAAAACGCAGAAGGGTCTGGGCAAGATGATTCTGGCAGCACCGAACAAAAGGCTGACCTCGTCTCCATCACCGAGAATCACCAAGGCAAGTGGCCTCATTAGCTTGTATTCTTTTTAATTCTGGCCTCCATCCTTCAGTCAGCTTGAAAACCAGATAAATAAATCACAGAGGCCACAGGAGGACCTCCAAGAAAAGCATCATCCTATGTCCTTGGACATGCTGGGAGCAGGGCTGCTTCTCTGGGCTTTTAATTGGACCAGGACCAGGGGACTCCAGAGGGGGGAATTTTACCCAGAAGAAGAGTTATATGCTTCCTTCAAAATCTCCCTTTTCTACTTTTGAGAGTGTGAATGCATATAGAAATTGAAGGCTAGGACTAGAGAGGGATTATAAATAAAAAATCCTCTCTGTATATGTACATTGTTCATTGGGCAGGAGAGGAGGGAGGCAGTCATTCCCTTTGGTTTGCAATGAGACCGCCCAGGAGGATGAAGGGGAGTCTGGGGACCTGGATTCCGGGTTTCCTGGCAGAGGGCACGATTGGTTATGAGTTTACTGACCTAGCCAATCCTTGATATCAAGTACCTAAAAATGAGAACAACATGGCTTGTGCTATTTTTCTCACAAGGATATTGTTAAAATAAAAAAGACAGAAATTTATAAGTTATTAAGATTATTATATTAATGACTATAGAAATATCACATTATTTTGATTAGTCTATTCTTATTACCCTAAATTAAGAAATTCGAAAAACTAAATATTTTTTACATACTAGTATTTAAGCTCTGAGGGCTCAAGATCTTTGAAATCAGAGTGTCTGTATGCTATGACGATCCAGAAGCAAGTGGACATCCATTTATTTAGTGAACCAAAGGAGGGAAGAACAAGCATAGCTTGATTTTTGTTCCTCTGTATTTTTTGGTAAAAATACAAATTAATATCATTCATTCTGGAAAGAATGATTAACAACTTTTAAATCTACCTTCCTGATCCCAAACCCCAGCCCCTGAAAAATAATAGATCTGAGAATCCATGAGGGCATGTTCTTCTGCCCCTCCCTTAACCTGCAAAGTTCTGCTTTGAGGGGCAGGTATTTTCTCCTTGGCTCTAAGTCACTTACCTGCAATATGCCCAACCCATTGTGGCTGCAGAGCTGGTATTTTAAAATGATGCATTATTGAGAGATAATTCATATATCCTACACTGAACCTATTTAAGCTGTAGAAGCCAGTGATTTCATATACTCATATATATGAAATATATATTCAATTCACATCTAATTTAGGTATATTACTGTCACCTGCCTGCCCCAAAAAACGCTCTTACCCATTAACAGCCTCTCCCCATTTTCACTCCAACCCTACGAACTTGTGGTTGAATTTGCTTTTAATGGACATTTCATATAAATGCAGTCTTCAAATATGTGATCTTTAGTGTCTGACTTCTTTCACTTAGCATACTGTTTTCAAGGCTCATCTGTCATTACTTTATTCCTGTGTGTGTGTGTGTGTGTGTGTGTGTGTGTGTTGCTGAGAACGGAACATAGGGCTTCAGGCATACTAGGGAAGAGCTCTACCACTGAACTACACCCCAGTGCACTTTACTCCTTATGGCTGAATAATATTCCATCATATGGATATCCCACACTTTTGTTTATTTATTAATCAGTTTATGAACATTTCAGTTGTTTCCACTTTGGGCTATTATGAACACTGTTACAATAAATATTCATGTACAAATTTTTGTATGGACATTTATTTTCATTTCTCCTGGATAGATCTATCTAGGAGTGGAATTGCTAAGTCATTTGGTAACTGATTTTACCTTCCTGAGGAACTGGGTGACTGATGCTTATGGTGGGTACACAATTCTGTATTCCCAAGTGCAATGTGTGAAGTCAGAGGTGATTTTTTGAAGACCAGTCTTTAGGCTGCTTCTCTTATTTGTGCAGACTTGCACTGGGAAAAATGTGAGTCACTCGCAGACTTGTTTCTAGAAATTACTAAGAGAGAGAGCGCAGAGAAGACTGTGCACAAAGAGACCAAAGGCGAGGAGCAGGGCAATGTGACAGAATTCTGACAGAGCTTGAATAACAGTTTAAGATACCCAAGAGCTCAAGGCTCATATCCTGTGTGCCAGAAAGGAACGAACGACTGGCAACGACCAGAAGAGTCCACTTCAGGAAGGACTTTACACTGACGCTCTCAAGAGCGACACCAAGGACAGCAAACGTGGGTTAGGACCACGACTGAGTGGGTGTCAGTTCCCACAAGCCTGGGTGGAGTGACACCATCTCCCCTGCGCCTTACCTGGCTCCACCCCAAGCGCCGGCCGGCAAGGACTTAAGGTCCAGCGCCTCTATTTCCCACAGCCCCAGAATATGGCATCCCCCATGGCCACAAAGCCGAACCTGGTGCGCAATACAGGGTCTTCGGAAATGTTTTCAAGAGAGGGGGGCAGGTGCAGGGTGGGCTGGAGGGGCAGGAGAACAGAGAAAATAAAGGCCCTTTATGGAAAGTCAGACTAGGGCATGGCTTTGCCAGCGAATCTAGTTTGGAAAACGACATTTTTAAAACTTTATTTATGAGCTTGTGGCACAAAAGTGGGGGACACATAATTAAAATTCTCCGTGGAAGGTTCACGTCCACTTTAGGGTACGCTTTAATGAACAGAAATATCACCGGAGCACACCGCGAGGCCGCGTCGCTGGCCATCACGAGGCTCTGGAACAAGGAGAGGGCCAGTGTCCACATGCCCCTGCGGCTCCCGGCCTCCCGCGAGCCAGCGAGCCACACGCCGGCCTCGTCCCCGCGCTCCGCCACCTGCCCCAGGGCCGCCATCCGCCGCTCTCCAAGGACGCGCGGCCCGCGCCGCTGCTGCTGCTGCGGCCCAGCCTTCCGGCACAGGTTTGGACGGGCTCCGGGGCCACCCGCCCAAGTGCGCCATCCGCTCAAGGGGCCGCCAACAGGTCGCCTGGTGCAGGCAGCCGGGCCGCGGGCATGAGCTCATCCCGGGCACCGGCACTGGAATGCGCAGCGAGCGGCCTCCGCGTGCCAGCCCTCAGCCTCCGCGACCGGGCTCCCCTCTCCCCCTGCCGCCGCCGACCTTCCCTGCCTGCGAGTGGAGCTGCTCGGAGGCCAGCCGCCCCCTCCCGGCTCTGGCCGCTGGGGCGCTCTGCAGTCTTACAGCAGCAGCGGGTGGGTCCATGGTGAGCAGCGAGCCCGGGCAATCCCCGGCTGCGCAGAGGTGTGAGGCTGGACCCGAAAAATTAAACAGCAGGCTGTCCTACTGTTTTCCGCTTCCTCGCTGGAGCCCTGCTTTGCATCTTTGGTGTTTATAACATCTATTTTTCAAGAAGCTATAAAAGTATTATACTGCATTCATAAGCTTGCTGAGTTAGGCAGATGATTAAAATAGGCTGCATTTAATTGAACACTCTTGGCGTTTCCAGTATCTTAGCATATGTGGTTGGTCTTCATCACCCCCACGATGGCCATATGATGTAGGCATCGGTGTTTGAGGCTCATTTTGCAGAGGGAGAGGCTTATTTGGAGAAAGGTGCCCTATTGGGCAAGAAGCTACGGAGCAATACCCAGTCCTTCCCGCGGCAGACCTCGGTTGGTTCTGTCATTAAGTACTGTATTGGCCAACTCTGACTTCACAATTCCTATCAAACTTAGTAACATTCACTCAATTCTTTGCAGATTAATTCCTACAAATCAAAAGTATAAAGTATATTGTAGAAGCCATGGGCTTCCCAGGTAACCATGGAGAGCTGGACACTAGCTTCCTTGGGAACCTCACTCCAATGACAGCCAAAGAATTAAGAGTCAAAACAAAACAAAACAAAAAAAGAAAGAAAATGGAAGAGAGATGAACACAGCCAGAAACTGAGGATAGAATTGGAAAAGCCAAGAAAGGGGCAGCTGCTGACAGACTTGGGCCTCAGGAGACTGAAGCCTTTGTCCCTGCCTTTGTCCCTAGGAGCCTTTGTTCCTAAGAGCTCAAGGGGCATCCTAAGAAAGGCGGAATGGTTTCAGTGGAGAATGGTTTCAGACGTAGAGGCACCAGGCATGGTCTTCAGTGGCACCTCAAGTACCCACTTCCCCAGGCAGCCAGACCGGGCATCTCCTGGATCCTGGCAGGAGACAGTGACAAACCTGCAGTGAGCATGTAAACTCACTAGAAACCCTGCGAGTGGTTGTCACTCTGAAAACAGGAAAAGGGGATTTAAGTGAAAAAATATACATTGAGAGATTGGTACTTTTGTTTGAAGATAAGGGATTAATTAATGACCGTTATGTAGGAAACAAAATAAATGAAATAAATTAACTCCAGGAATAACAAAATTTGTGCAAGGAAGAAAATGTAATCTTAGAACTCTATTGTCTCAACTGTGACTGATATTTGCACAGTGACCATGTAAATACCGAAGCCGAATTAAGTTACTGTAAGGAGACAAGTAGGAGAGGTGGCTCCTGAGTGGCAGAGTAGGAAATCAGTAGATAGTTCCTCCAACTGAACAAAATGAAGGGGTCATGATAGAGGCAGGTTATTGATGAATATGGAGGTAAATACCAGGGGAAAGACTTGGAAATAGAAAATATCTGCTTTTAGAGAGTGCAAGTTGCTGATGGGAAAGGATGGGGTCATGTGTCTTTTTAATTTTGTTGAACTCCAAGAATAAAAGAAAAATCATGCTTAAAGGAAATCAATGGCATAAACTCAGAGTGGCATTCTTGAGAGGCTCATGAATGACCAGGCTGGGCCTGGCTGTTCCTGGGGTCTGCACTGCCGCCCAGGCTGGGCCAGCCTGCAGTTGAGCACCACCTGGTGGCAGATGTGTGCATAGGCTTACCTGTGCGAGGGGATGGCTTGGGAGGCCGAGGCAAGCACAGCTGCTCTGCATGGTCCTGGCCACTGGCCACCTGCTCTGGGGAACTCTGATGGAAGAGTCATGAACTGAGACAACACTGGCCACCTGGGGCCACCATTCTTTTCTCCCCACTCTGTGAAATGGAGCCACTTTCTCTCCTCGTCTGTACTTTTTCTCTCCTGGGTGGAAGTAGCTGAGCTGTAAACCTGAATTGTCCAGAAGCAGTTTTTGTTGCTAGCACATAACAGGAGGATTAGTGTCTTCAAATTCAAACTTTCCGTGGTAACTGTATTGCTTTTTTTCAAAAGATAACAAAACACTGAAGGGACAAAGCCATCATAAACCAGGAATGATATTTAAAGATCTGAGGAAAAGGAATCACCGACCCTCTCAGCCTAGCCATTAACCTCAAAGCACAAAGATGGAATGAAATAGGCTTCTCAAGGCATTGCTTCTCATGAGACCGTCCTGCTCCCTTCTCCGACTTTCTAGTAGCTTTTGACTAAATGTTCTTGTTTTTCTTTTTTTAAGCATTGTATTTGTCTAGGAGCCCATGCCCATGGCTACTTGTCTGACGTGTGTGTGTGTGTGTGTGTGTGTGTGTGTGTGTGTGTGAAGAGAGAGAGAGAGTTCAGTGTTTAACAAACATCTCTTATAGAAAAACCAAATGTCCTTTGTTACAATCTTCTTCTTGCAACTTGCTTTCACTCCGTCTGTGAATTCTAGAATGGCCATCACTGACCTTAGGCTTTCCTAGGTCACCTTGAGCGGTTTTAAGTTGTGCCTCGTGCTCGTCTCCCAGAACGTCTCCTCCTCCGCACATGCCCTTTCCTCCCTGACCCCCAGCCTCTGACTCTGGGCATCTGGGTTGACTTCCCAGCCAGCCTCTGGGCCCACCCTTTCCCTTGGGCTGCACGTGCCCTGGAGAGGTCACCCACTGTAGGGGGAGGACCATGCCTTCCTGTCACTGCGGTGGACTCACACCTGCTGGGGGCTCCCCGTGAGCAGGAACTGGCCTTGCAGGCCCAGGTTGACCTAGAGGCCCAGTGACCGCCCGGACCACTTTCTTTTCTCTTGTTGCACCTAAATACGACACCATAAAGTGACAATTAAAAATTCAACCAGCTGGATGTTTGACAATGTTCCAGAATTAAATTGCTTTTCTTAGTGCAGCCAGATCATTTTGTGTGAGGGACACACAGTAACACTATAGTTCTTTTGGAGGTGGGGGTACTGGGGAACTGGACCACCAAGCCACATCCCAAGCCCTATTTTTTTTTTAATTTAGAGACAGGGTTTTACTGAGTTGCTTAGCACCTCACTTTTGCTTTTGAACCCACAATCCTCCTACTTCAGCCTCTCAAGCCCTGGGATTACAGGCCTGCACCACCCTGGCTACACTATAGAGTTTTGTTTTATTACTGGTTAAAAAAAAAATCAGTATTTTGAGCTTGGGCTTTTTTTTGTGTTTTTTTGTTTATTTTAAATATTTCTTTTTAAAATTTATTTATTTTATAGTAGAATGTATTTTTGATACACTGTATACAAATGGAGCACAACTTCTCATTCCTCTGGCTGTACATGGTTCATAGTTACTCCAGTAGTGTAATCACAGATGTAAATAGGATAATAATGTCTATTTCTTTCAGTAGAAAGAGATGTTCTTCCCATCCCCACAACCCCACCCCTCCCCTCACTCACCTCTGCACAAGCCAAAGTTCCTTCATTCTTCCTTACCACCACCACCCCAACCCCACTGATCTGCTTATCAGAGAAAACACTCAGATTTTGGGTTTTTAGGATTGGCTTATTTCACTTAGCATGATATTCTCTAGTTTCATCCATTTACCTGAAAAATGCCATAATTTTATTCTTCTTTAAGGCTCAGTAATATTCTATTGTGTATATATACCAGATTTTCTCTACCCTCATTCATCTGTTGAAGGGCATCTAGGTTGATTCTATAGTCTAGGTATTATGAATTGAACTGCTATAAACATTGATGTGGCTGTGTCACTGTAGTATGCTGATTTTAAGTCCTATGGGTATAAACCAAAGAGTGGGTTAGCTGGGTCAAATGGTGGATTCATTCCAAGTTTTCTGAGGTATCTCCATAATGTTTTCCATAGTGGTTGCACTAATTTGCAGTCCCACCAGCAATGTATGAGTGTACCATTTTCCCTACATCCTCGCCAACACTTATTATTGCTTGTATTCTTGATAATTGCCATTCTGACTGTAGTGAGATGAAATCTTGGAGTAGTTTTGATTTGCATTTCTCTAATTGCTAGAGATGATGAACATTTTTTCATACGTTTGTTGATCGATTGTATTTCTTCTGTAAAGTGTTCGGTTTCTTAGCCCATTTATTGATTGGGTTATTTGGTGGGTTTTTTTTAAGTTTTTTGGTTTTTAAAAAATATTTTTAGATGTAGAAAAACATAATACCTGTATTAAAATTGTTTTTTCTACGTGATGCCAGGGATTGAACTCAGTGCCTCACTCATGCTAAGCAAGTGTTCTACCACTGAGCCACAACCTTGGCCTAGTTTTTGAGTTCTTTCTATATCTTGGAGGTTAGTACGCTGTCTGAGGTGGGTGTGGCAAAGATTTTTTTTTCCAATTCTGTAGACTCTCTCATCACATTACTGATTGTTTCCTTTACTGAGAAGAAGCTTTTGAGGTTGAATCCATTCCATTTATTGATTCTTGAATTCACGTCTTGTGCTTGAGGAGTCTTGTTCAGGAAGTCAGGTCCTAAGCCGACATGGTGAAGATTTGGGCCTACTTTTTCTTCTATTAGGCGCAGGGTCTCTGTTCTGGTGCCTAAGTCTTTGATCCACTTTGATTCGATTCTTGTGCAGGGTGAGAGATGGAGGTTCAGTGTCATTCTGCTACATATGGATTTTCAGTTTTGCCAGCACCATTTGTGGAAGAGGCTGTCTTTTCTCCATGTTATGTTTTGGCACCTTTGTCCAGTATGAGATCACCACAGTTATGTGGGTTTGTCTCGGTGTCTTCTCTTTGGAACCATTGGTCTACGTGACTGTTTTTGTTACAATTGCTCTGTATTTTAGTTTAAGGTCTGATATTGTGATGCCCCCTGCTTTACTCTTCTTGCTAAGGACTGTGTTGGCTATTCTGGGTCTCTTATTTTTCCAAATGAATTTCATGATTGCTTTTTGTAGTTCTATGAAGAATGTCATTGGGATTTTAATAGGAATTGCATTAAGTCTGTATTAAGTCTGTATAACATTTTTTGGTAGTGTGGCCATTTGGACAATATTAATTCTGCCTATCCAGGAGCATGGGAGATCTTTCCATCTTCTAAGATCTTCAATTTCTTTCTTTAGCATTCTGTAGTTTTCATTGTAGAGGTCTTTCACCTCTTTTGTTAAATTGATTCCCAAGTATTTTCTTATTTTGTGTTTTGGAGGCTATTATGAATGGGGTAGTTTTCCTGATTTTTCATTCAGTATTCATCACTGATGTATAGGAGTGCGTTTGATTTATGGGTGCTGATTTTATATCCTGCTACTTTGCTGAATTGATTTATTAGTTCTAGAAGTTTTCTGGCAGAATTTTTTGGTTCTTCTAGGTATAGAATAATGTCATCAGCAAATAGTGATAGTTTGAGTTATTCCTTATCTATTTGTATCCCTTTAATTTCTTTCGTCTATTGCTGTGGCTTGAGTTTCAAGGATAATGTCAAATAGAAATGGTGAAAGAGGGCATCCTTGTCTGTTACAGTTTAGCGGGAATGCTTTCAATTTTTCTCCATTTAGAATGATGCTGGCCTTGGGTTTAGCATATATAGCTTTTACAATGTTAAGGTATGTTCCTATTACCCCTAGTTTTTCTAGTGTTTTGAACATGAAGATATGCTGTATTTTGTCAAATGTTTTTTCTTCATCTATTGAGATGACCATATGATTCTTGTTTTTAAGTCTATTAATATGATGAATTACGTTTATTGATTTCCATATGTTGAACCAACTCTGCATCCCTGGGATAAATTCCACTTTATTTTGGTGCACTATATTTTAATATGTTTTTGTATGTGATTTGCCAGAATTTTTGCATCTATGTTCATCAGGGATATTGGTCTGAAGTTTTCTTTCCTTGATGTGTCTTTGTCTGGTTTTGGTATCAGGGTGATGATAGTCTCATAAAATGAGTTTGGAAGGGTTCCCTCCTTTTCTATTTCATGGAATACTATGAGGAGTATTGGTTAATTCTTCTTTGAAAGTCGTGTACAACTCGGCTGAGAATCCATCTGGTCCTGGGCTTTTCTTGGTTAGTAGGCTATTAATGGTGTTTTCTATTTCATTACATGAAATTGATCTGTTCAAATCATGTATTATTGAGAGCCACAACCGAGTCAGGTTGGCGCCTGGCATTTTGCTAGAAGGAGTGTTTGAGAAGTAACGCCAGCGAGCCATTGGGATGATGATAATTGGGTCAAGCTGTGTATAATTATTAAGATAATGACTGATTGCTGTAACTGGATGATGCTGAATTGAAACAAGCTGTGTATTCAGTTGTGTACATAGACCTCTGCTGTCCGGCAATAAGGCGGCTCCTGCTACCTCGGGAGCCTGCTACTTTTGAGTTCCCGTTGAGTTCCCGTTGGTTCTCGCGGAGTTTCCGTGGAGTTCTAGAGAGTTCCCATTGGGTTCTGGCAATAAAGTAGTTTCTGTTTGAACCTACAAGTGGCTTGTGACCTCCCGGTTATTTTTGTGCCCAGCCAGACTGTGGCAATGTATGACCTCCTCATTCAGTTTGGGTAGGTCATATGTCTTTAGAAATTTGGTTGATGTCTTTGATATTTTCTATTTTATTAGAGTATAAATTTTCAAAATAGTTTCTAATTATCTTCTTTATTTCAGATATGTCCATTGTGATATATCCTTCTTCATCTTGTATTTTAGCAATTTGAGTTTTCTCACTTTTTCTCCTTGTGAGCATGGCCAGGGGTTTATCTATTGTATTTGTTTTTTCAAAGAACCAACTTTTTTTTTGTCGATTTTTTCAATTGTTTCTTTTGTTTTGATTTCAGCTCTGGTTTTAATTATTTCCTGTCTTCTACTGCTTTTGGTGTTGATTTGTTCTTCTTTTTCTAGGGCTTTGAGATTAGAGTGAGGTCATTTATTTGTTGACGTTTTTATTCTTCTATTGAATGCACTCAATGAAATAAACTTTCCTCTTAGTACTGCCTTCATAGTGTCCCAGAGATTTTGATACATTGTATCAGTGTTCTAATTTACATCTAAGAATTTTTTATTTCATCCTTGATTTCTTCTACTATCCATTCATCATTCAATTGTGTATTAGTTGGTTTCCGTATGTCACAGTAGCTTCTATTTTTTATTTTTATCATTGATTTTAATTTCATTGCATTGTGGTCAGATAGAATGCAGGGTATATAGACTATATCTGTTAAATATTTCTAGACCACTTCTTCCTTCTTGTCAAGACCTTGGTTCTAGTCAATTGTAAAATATCATAGACATCACAGTTTTAGAAGCCATGTAATCAGAGCCATTGAAGACATGGAGCTGTCTTGCTCAGAGCCCAGGGCTGCTGAAGATCCTGGCGCAGTGAGCTTAGCCTGCCTGAGGATGATGGCTCCGGATTTTCCATCGACATCTCTCCTGACCCAGCACAGCAACACCCAAGAACCACTTTGTTGTGTGCTGTGACCAGTGCAGCCTGCCAGGAGCCCAGGCACGGGGCAGGATGGCTGTTTGGAGTCCACACCACTCCCAGCAGCCACAGAATCCTGGCTATATTAGCTGACCTCTCCTGCCTCAGTTTCCTCCTCTACTAAGTAGTTGTAATAAAGGCACCTACTTCACAGAGGTGCTTTAGTAACAAATGAAACAGACTGAGGCACCACGAGCGATGCTTGCCTCAGTAGATATCCGCCGTCATCCTTATTATCACATCACTGTCAACATCATGCTCCAGAAAACCATGGCATGAAGCCACCTTTCCTCTCATGAAAGATCCCTGCACTTTGATTTTTCACTACCCATATCTAGATCAAGGGGATATATATCTTGATAGACAGACAAATAGATAGACAGACAGACTTATATATCTCTGTGAAGGAACTCTTTCCCCCAGCCCTCCTGCCCTCCATGGATGGTGGTAAGAGGACAGGACTGAGCAAGCCCAGGACCTTCTCCCAGCAATGTAGCCAACACCACAGGCTCTGGACGCAGCTCTCTGAAAACAGGATAACTTTGGTTGGCAACAACTAAATTGAATATTCCAAAATAAGTAACATCATTTTGAATTCTTAGGAGTGTGTAGTAATTAACCGTATCAGTGGTGCACACTGTGATATTTTAACACGTGCACACACTGCACAGTGACCAAATCAGAATCATCCGCATTTCCGTCTCCTTATCATTTCTTTAGATTCAGGAGCCTTCACGCTCCTCTCTTCTAGAACTTTGTAAAATATGTGCCAGGCTTTTGTCACCTGCAGCTGTGCCACTTCTGGGATCACCAGAATCTACTCTGCCTAACAGTTTTGGAACCTGTGGTCCACCCTCCTTTTATCTCCCCACCACCCTGCCCCCCTCTAGCCTCTGGCGATCACTTGAGCAGACCGTTTTAGGTTCCCCTTATGAGACAGAACATGTCTATTGGTGTTGCTGACTCGGGTTTGTTTCACAACATAACGTCCCCACTTCTATCATTCTTTCTGCAGATGATGGGATTTCATTCTTTTTTTGTGGCTGAGTAATACTCCCATTTATATATGGCTATATTTTCTTCATCTAGTCACCTGTTGCTGGGCCCCTAGGCCGACTACATCCCCAGCTATGGTGAATAGTGTCTCAGCAAGCACAGGAGTGCAGGTGTCTCTTTGGTGTGCTGATCCGTGTCCTGCAGTTTACACCCAGAGGGGGGATGGCGGGGCCATGTGGAGTGACACCTCGGTTCCCTTTCTCACCTCCTCACCAGCGGTCACCACTGTTTTGAAATCACTGCTCTAACGAGTGGAGATGTCTCTCCTTGAGTTTGGGTTTGCGTTTCCCTGATGGAAGATGACGTTGAGGATTTCCCCATATATTCTTTAGCTATTTGTATTTATTCCTCTGAGAGATATCTACTCAGGTGGCTCGCCTGCTGGTAAGTGAATTACTTGGACTTCTTTACCACTCTGGGTCTTCACTACCCCATATGAGCGCCCTGGCAGAGGTAACTGGCAGCTCCCCTCCCTGTGGGCTGCTGCCTCCTGCCTGTGGAGTGTGTGGGTGGACTCAGTCGGCCTGCGCCCCTCTCCTTGCTGTGGCTGGGCAGTCTTCGCAGTGTGGGCTGACCCTGCCTGTCTGCTTCTGTCCTCCGTGATCTGGGGCCTTTCCAACGGGCCATTTCCTGTGCCTTTCCTCCGGTTCTTCTAGCGGTTCCAGGGTTCCCAGCTTTCCATTTAGGGCTTGCATCCATTTCCTGTTGATTCTTGTGCAGGCTGAGGGGCAGGGTCAGTCCTGCCTGTGGACACCCACATTTCCCAGCACCACTGTTTTTCCTTTTGGTGGTACCGGGGCCTCGCAGACGCCAAGAGGGTGCTCGCCCCAGAGCCGCGTCCCCAGCCCTCTTGCCCCCTTTGTTGAAGGCTGTCCGTCTCCAGTGTGGCTGCCCGAGGATCAGTCAGCTGGGGGTGGGCATGTTTCTGGGCACTCTGCTCTGGTCCACCCGTCTGTCTGTTTTTATCCTGGTGCCGTGGGGTTCAGGTCACCGTGGCCTGGGGTGTCTTGAACCAGGTACGGTGATGCCTGCAGCTTTGCTCTTCCATGCAGGATTGCTTTGGTTATTTGGTCTTTTGCGTTTCTTTGTAAATTTTAAGATTTTTTCCTAGTTCTGTGAAGAAGGTCATTGGTATTTTGATGGGGATTGCAGTGAATCTGTAAACCATTATTGGGTAACATGGATATTTTAACAATATTAATATTGTTGACCCATGAACACAAGAGGTCTTTCCATTTGTGTATGTTGTGTGGTGTGTGTGTGTTACTCAATTTACTTTTGCAATATTTTGCAATTTTTATCATAGAAGTTTTTTACTTCCTTGGCTAAATTTATTCCTAGGTTTTTTTTGTTGTTGTTTTTGCTTTCACAGTTATTGAGATTGGTATTGTTTTTATGATTTCCTTCTCAGCAAATTCATTTCTGGTGTATAAAAATGTCAGTGGTGTTTGTATGCTGGTTTTGTATACTACAACTTGACTGAATCCACTGATCAGTTCTGATCGCCCTCGGGGGGAGTCTTTAGCTTTTTCTAGATGCAGAATCGTATGCATGGTGATCAGGGACAACTTGACTCCTCCTTTCACAGGTGCATGGTTGGTATTTCTTTCTGTTGCCCAGGTGCTCTGGCCACAACTTCCAGTACCATATTAATAAGACTAGAGAGATGGACGTGCTTGCATTGCCCCAGATCTCAGAGAAACTGGCCACGTTTTCATCATTTGATATGATGTTGGCTGTGGGATTCTTTGTTATACTGAGGTATGATCCTTCTATACCTAATTTTTTCAGGGTTTTTAATCTTGAAGTGGTGCTGAATTTTATTGAAAGCTTTTTCTGTATCTATTGACGTGAATTTGATTTTATCCTTCACTCTGTTGATTGATATCTTGTTTGTTGATCTGAGTGTGCTGAATCATCCTTGCTTCATTAGGAGGAAACCAACTGTTTTGACTTGTTCTTGGATTCAACGTGCTTGCATTTTGTTGAGCCTATCTGCATCCGTGGACATTGGTCTACAGTGCTCATTTTTGCTATGTTTCTGTCTAGTTTGGATACTAGGGCAATTCTGGCCTCATAGGACCAGTTTGGAAGGGTTTCCTCCCTTTCAATTCTTTGAAATAGTTTAAGAATTGGCATTATTCCTTCTTTAAATGTTGAGTAAAATTCAGAGTGAAGCAACTTGGTCCAGAGCTCTTTTTTGGGAAACGCTTTGTTACAGATTTTCATCTTATTACTTATTTTTCATCTGTTCAGGTTTTGTATGTCTTCATGTTTCAATTTTTGGTAAGTTCCATGTTTCTGCAAACTTATCCATTAATTTCTAGATTTTACAATTTGTTAGCCTATAGTTGTTCAATACAGTCCCTAATGATCAATTTTATTTCTGTGGTATTGGTTGTAATGTCTCCTTTTTATCTTCAATTTTACTTATTTAGATCTTTATTTTTCTTGATTAATCTAGCTAAAGATTTGTTGGTTTTATCTTTCCAGAAAAACAACACTTTGTTTCATTGATCTTTTGTATTTCATTGATCTTTTTTCTTAGTTTCTCTTATTTCTGTTTTGATCTTTGTTGTTTACCTTTTCTTCTACAAATTTTGAGTTTAGTTTGTTCTTGCTTTCCCAGGCCCTTGAGATGCATTATTGTGTTGTTCAGAAGAAGCATTTCTATTTTTCACACAGGTGCCTATTGGTATAAATTCCCTCTTAGTATGGCTTTTGCTTTACCTTGTAAATTTTGATTTGTGATGTTGTATTTTCATTTGTCTTGAGAATTTTTAAATTTTTATTTTGATTCTTCATGACTCATTGCTGATTCAAAAGCATGTTTTTCTTTTTTTTCAGTTTTTATTTATTTTTTTTAGTCATACATGACAGTAGAATGTAGTTTGACATATAATACATACATGGAATGTACATACATCAATCATATTGTCTATTCTATTCTGCTGCCCTTCCTATCCTCCCTACTCCTCCCCTCCTCTCCCATCCTTTCCCTCTATCCAATCTAATGTGACACACTTTTTTTCCCGTTTCTCATTACAACATCATATATGTATTCTGTATAACAATGAGGTTCTCCTTTCACCTTCCGTGCAACTCCCTTTCTCCCTCTTTTTCCCTCCCACCTCTCTTCCCTATTTAGTGGTAGTCTTCTTCTCATGCTCTTCAAAAGCATGTTTTTCTATCTCCATGTGTTTGAATAATCTGTAAAGTTATTTTGTTGCTGCTGACTTCCAGTTTTATTTCATTGTTGTCAGAAAAGATACATGGAATGATCTTGATGTTTTTTAATCTGTTGATACTCATTTTGTGGCCTAATATATCATTTATTGCAGAGAATGTTCCATATGCCGATAAATAGAACCTGCGTCTCAAACTCTTCCATGATGTTCTGCACCTGCCTGCCAGGTCCCTTTAGTTCATGGTACAGTTTAAAGTTTCTCTGTTGGAATGTTGTCTGGATGCTCTGTCTGTTGATAAAAGTGATGTTAACCTCTCCTGCTCTTGCTGTCTTGGGACCTTTCTCTTCCTTTAGGTCTATCAGTGTTTGGTTTATAAAACTGGCTGCTCCAACACTAGGTGCATCATTACATGTTCTTGTTGTGTTGATCCCTTGATTATTATATAGTGATTTTCTTCATCTGTTTCCAGTTTTTGTCTTAAAATCTATTTTGTCTGATATGAGTAGAACTACTCCTGCTCACCTCCTTTGCATGGAATATTCTTGTCCATCTTTTCCCTTTTGGTCTGTGAATGTCTTTACTGGAAAAGTGAATTTCTTGTAGGTAGCATACGGTTGGGTCTTGTATTTTTATCCATTCTGCCAGCCTGTATCTTTTAATTGGGGAATTTGGTCCATTTATATTGAAGGTTTTTATTGACAGACGAAGATCACTCCTGTCGTTGCTATTTTCTGTTGCTTATTTTGAGCGTTGTCATTTGTTCTTTTCTTCCTCTTATTGTTCATCTTTGTGCTTTGTGGGGTTTCTTTGTTGATGAAGTTGGATTTTTTCTATTTCTCTTTGGTGTGTCTTCTATATTGTCATGATGGTATTGTCCTTCCCTCACATCTCGATGTCTTATTCTCTTAAGCCCCTTTTGTGAGGCCCATCTGGTGGTGAATTCCCAGTTTTTTCTTCTCTTGAAGGTCTTCATTTCTTCTTCATTTGTGGGGACACGTTTTCTGGATATAACACTCATGGTTGCAGGTTTTTTTCTCTCAGGACATGGAATGTCATTCCATTTCCTCAGGCTTCTAAGGTCTCTTCTGAGACATCGGCTGTTTGTCTGGTGGGGATTCCCTTAAGTGTGAGTTACTACTTTAGTTTTACAGTTTAGAATTCTTTTTGCCTTGTACTTCTGACAGCTCAACTGCAGTATGTCATGGTGAGTGTCCATGGTGACCAGTCCTGTCTATCTGGGGTCTATGAGCCACCTAGATTTGAATGTCCGAATACAGATCAGGGAAGTTTTCAGCTATTATATCATTGAATCGATTTTCTGGGCCTTTCCCTTTTATTTGCCTTCAATTTCCCCCAGAATTCAGATATTTGTTTATTTATTGGTTCCCAAAGTTCTTGGAGACTGTCTTCATTTTTTTTTCCTGACCAGGAAACTTTAAAAGACCTGTCCTTAGGTTTGGACATCCTTCCTTCTTGATCTTGTCTGTTGTTGAGCATTTTTTTTATTTGACTTATTGAGTTCAGATCCAGATTTCTCTTTGATTTTTCTCATGATCTCATGTCTTTGCTAAATGTCTCATTCATATCATGAATTGTTTTTCTAATTTCACTGAATCATCTGTCTGCATTCTCTTAAATATGTTTCCTTATCATCATTCTTTTGACTTTCTATCAGACCCTTCATCAATATCATTTTTCCTACGCAGTTTGCTGCTGGAGAGGCACCGTGTTCTGTGAAGGAATCTGTAACCTTGTGTTCATATTCCTCAGAACCCTACATTGAGGTTTGTGCATCAGGTGGATCAGCTGTGTCTAACATTTTCATAAGGGGACTTTAGTAGAAAAGGGCTCCCCTGAAGCCGTGTCTTGGGGTGTCAGTTTGGAAAGCTTAATTGACTTTGGCCCTGGCTGAGTGCCCAGGACAGCTCCCAATAGCTTCTGCCACGTAATCAGTGGATTGGGAGTGATGCATGTGTGAGAGGGTCAGAGAGCCTTCCGTCTCCAGGGACCTCATGGGGAAGGAGGACCTCCAGCAGCCCAGGTGGGAGTGGTGTGACCAGGAGGGGTAAGGCCCTGTGTGGCCACTGCAGCAATGGAAGTGGAAGCATAGGGAGTGTGAGGTGGGCCTGTCCCCAGCAGGGCAGCCTGCCCTTGTGCCCAACTCCGGCTATCTAGGGCTGTCTGTGCAGGGCCAGTGGGAGCTGTGCAGCATGAACACGTGTCCTCAGGCCCAGCAGCAACTCAGGCGGACTGTTCAGCTCAGCCTGACCATGCAGCGTGGCTGACTCTGTGGCTTGGGCAGATAGTGGTGAAGGCTTGGGCCAGAACCTATAAAAGGATTTTTAATGTCTCCAGTGCAAAATCATGATATAGCCTATGCTTCTGACCTGATCTTTACACACTGTACGCATGTACTGAAATGCTTTCTGTACCCCATAATGTACAATTACTATGTGTTGATTTAACTATATATCATAGGAAAATAAAGGATCACATAAGATACAGTGATTAATAGATAAATATCCAGGGCTTTGTGTTGGTGAGTTCTTCCTCTGCACAGTCACCTACCATAGTTCCTCAGACAACAGGACAAAGAGGCTACGACCTTAGTCTCCAAGTTCATTTAACTTGATTTCAAAATCTGCCTCTGTTCCTTTGGAAATCCCTTGACCTCTTTGTGCCTGCACTTTCTCATCTATAAAGGCCATGATAAAGACTCCCACTTATTACCCAAGTGACAATTAAATTGACTGTTGTAAAAGTTCAGACCGTAGGGAGCACTAAATAAATATATCCACTCTTACTGCTTTGACTACGCTTCCGACGACTTAGCCACACCCTGCCTGTCCACCTGTGAGCCACTTCTAGGATCCCTTCTACAGCTCCCATCACACCCCACACCGGGGCCTCCCTGTGCTTCTCATGATGGGAGCAAGGAGCCAGGAGGGAGGAGGCCGGCAGGAATTCGGGCTCAGCCCAGACAGCTCAAGGCGAAGGGCATGATGTCCTGGGTGGGGTCGGCAAGCCTTCCTGATGGGTCAGGTGGGGGTGCTCCAGGGCCGGTGGGCTACGTGATCTCAGTCCCAACCACAGCCATGGGCCTTATTTTGGAGGAGTACATTCTAAGACTCCAGTGGACGCCTGAAAGTTCAGATAGTACCACGCCCTGTATGTGCAGTCACGTGGCATGTGGCACGTTTTGATCAACAGTGGACCACATATACAGCCATGTTCCTGTACGATGACATTGCCTGTGGCAATGACAGCGCAGCCCCTGTGGTGGGGACTCTGTGATGTTCACGCAGTGGTGGACGCACCTGACGAGGTGTTTCCTGGGGAGCACGCCGCCATTAAGTGATGGATGAGAGTAATGCCGCAGCGAGGGGGAACTGAGTGATTCGCGGGCACATGGCGGGTGAGGGTGGGCATTTGGACAAAGGGCTGATTCACGTCCCAGCTGGGATGAAGTCGGACTGCCAGAGGTTTTGTCACAGGACTCGAGTGGCACAGTTAAAACCTATGAATTGTTTATTTCTGGAATCTTCGTGGCCTATTTTGGACAGTGGTCAAATGCAGGTGAGTGGAACTGCAGAAAGAGACCCCGCGGACCAGGAGCCTGCGGCTCTTGACGCTGCTGCCATCACCCAAAGCAGCCGCACCACGCGAACTACATGGCATGACCCTCCAACAAAACTCCACTGATGAACTCAAACTATTACTATTCCTTGTTTTTTTAAAGTTTCTTTTCCCAACCATTTAAAAATGTTAAAGGCACTTTTCTGACTGGCAGGTGCTGGTCCTTGGAGTGGATCTACCCCAGAAGTGGATCAACCATGAATACAGTGCTCGCACAGGACATGAGGGCCACCGGCCACCTGGGGCTCGGAATCAGTTACTGCAGGACAGGGACTTGGGCGGATCCAGAACAAGCCGGGAGGGCTGGGGCAGTGAGGTCTGGCCACAGTGAAGACTGAGGAGACAGCGTGGGTCAGGCGCTGCCGGGAGGCCGACTTATTTCCAGTCCATTATTCTATAGGCTATAGTCAGGTTTTTCACTGCTGTGACCAAGAGAACTGACAAGAGCAATTTTAAGGAGAAAAGGTTTATTTGGGGGATCAGGGGTCTGGAAGCCTCCGTCCATATGGTTCCCTTCCTCAAGGCAGAACATGGTGGCAGAAATGTGTGGCAGAGGAAAGCAGCGGGGGACACGGCACCCAGGAAGCAGAGAGAGCGTGTCACTCAACAAGGATAAAACATATACCCCAAAGGCCCATCCCCAGGGACCTACAGCTGCCACCCGGTGAATCCCTAAGGGGCAGTAATTCACTGATTCAGTTAACATGCTCCTGACTATCAACTCACCTCTGAACTTTCTTGCATTTTCTCACTCGTGAGCTTCTGGAGGACATCTAATGTCCAAACCCTAACACTACAGAAGCCGATTTAGGTGAAGGAACCTGCACTAAAGTCCTTCCATGAAAGCCCTTTGAGGACGATTCCGTCTTCAGGATTCATGTGCCACGGTCTTTCAGAATGAAAGGATGCAAGATCATAGGCCTGTGTCCCCGGATACGTTAGTGACAATTCAGCGGTGCTTAGAAATTCTTAATTAGTATTTTATTTCTGCAGCTTGAACTTCCACTGGCTGGGAAATTGCAATTATACCTGGAAGAGACTGCACATTATAACTCCATAAGCAGGTGCTTTGATTGATATAAAAGTAGGTCTTTGCTAAGAAAGGAAAAGAAACTTAAGACCTGAGAGAAGCAAAAATAAAAAGAAGAAAACACAATCCAGGGATGAGCCCAGGGAGTCTGCCCTAGTGTCCTGTCAATCAAGGTGCCAGTTTCACCCATTTGTTCTGCTCCATGATGATAATTCTGGGCATCAGTTTTGATAGTAGAGAAACTTTTTTTTAAGGTTAATAGTAAGTGCTAGGTAGAGTAACACTAGATAGGAAGCTTGTCACATTTGAAGCCCCCATGCTTTATAGAGCCAGGACTGAAGACGGGCACATCGTGACAAATTCAAATTCTCTGAATTGTTAGAGGTGATGGATTCATCATTCATGATTTTTATGCCTGAAGATATTAGTTCCAAATATTCACAGATGTGCAGTTGAAATAATTTAATTTTTATTTTAAATGATACAGTCAGAAATTTTAGGTTCCAAACTGCAAAATGTCAACACCAAAGATTTGTACCCTGCCCCAACCGAAGTTCATCTCAGACATCATCTTCCAACTCATTCATGGCCAAGAAACTAGGGTCTCAGATGGCTCCAGATCACAGCAGGTGGTGGCTTTGTGTTGTCCTTATTTTGCTCTAGAATCATCGCCCTGTGTCTTCCTCCCAATCTTATTTGTTTCAGGTCAGCACCTGCCGGACCTTTAAGAGGTCTACTCCATTAAGGAGAACAGAGGCCGAGGAAAGCATCGAAAAGCAGCTGCTGTTTGACTCAGAAGCAAAGTGCACCAGAGGCCGTGTGCCCCAAAGTGGATGCTGGCCAACAGCAGCTGCCAGTGTGGAGCTGGCACTGGCCGGGTCCCTCCTGCCCCTTGGGCTTTCACATCCATATCGGCATTGTGCTGGAGGACATCAGACACCCTGGAACCTCGAACCAGTCCTTCTTGGGAGTTCATGTCCACAGCCACGGAAAGCACAACCCAGCGTTCCTCTTGGCTCCCCTCTGCTCTCAGAACTCCCCAGAGCTCCCCACATCCAGACCCCAGCAGGGCTCTGTGTCCCCAGCAGAAGTGGCATTGGTGTGCCTGATCCCGCCCTGGCGCTGCAGGTAGAGCCCGGGCACATACTCCTCTGATTGCTTGAAAATCTTAAGGCCTGTGGTTCGGAATTGAGTCTTTGGTACATTTGACTTACTGGTAATTTTGTCCAAACTTCACTCTAAATTAGGTAGTTCTACCCAAAAGTGTGTTTCATTTTGTATTTTATGTATTAGGCACATAGGCTCCAATATATGACGTCACCTAGAAATCGGCCACAGTGTGGTGTTTTCAAGTTAACATTCAGTTTTCCTGCCATGCTGTTCCATACAATGCTCTTAACATCTCATTTTGAAAAGTCCTGATCCACGCTATCTTACCTTGTATCTTTTTTACTAGCAAATTTAATTGTTAAGCTTTTTAGACCTTTCGCATGTGCTGAGGGCTTGTACATTTTCCACGGGACAGAAGCATATGACTTCCAGCATTATTTTTACTCTGATGAGAGACGGTGCGAGTAATCCTGCAGGAGGAAAGCCTGGGCAGCCGTGTGATGGAGCTGGTGGGGGCGGTGATGCTGATGGCGGTGCCTACCACACATGCCACGGACTGGGGGCAGATAGGTATGCACAGGTGCTTCGACCTGCAAGCAGTGAAATCAGGCCCTGTGGGCTTACGCACTTGGGACTGGGGACCAACGCCACAATCACGTGAGAGCCAAAGGATCCTGACGGCTGGTGGCTCCCCTGATCCACTAGTGGTTCTACGCCTCCAGGTGGTACAAAGCTACTGGAGTGGTTAGGCTCCTAGGAATTGCAGGAACGCGGTTACAACCTCCTTTCTTGGGTTCCAAGCAGTGGCAGGCCCTCTGCGGGGGATCGTGACCCATGCCACTATCCTGGGAGGAACAAAGTCCACAACAACAACTGTCCTCACTCTTATCCCTTCCAACTTCGCTTCTCCCCAAATAATCACTGACCCCCAGGGAGTACTGAATTCTCAGTCTGTCACTTCAGTGTGCCCCTTCTCCTGCCTAGGGACAACGACCTTCTATGCCCACCTGAGTAAATCAAGGCCAGATGTGCGCGGGCAGCCTCGGCCTCTTTACCAATGTCACTAGAATGTTAGTGATTCACCAGTTTCCCCTTTGCGGCTGACACAGTCTCTCTGTAACAATGCATTACGAGACTGTGGCTGAGAGTGTACTGTCCAGACAGGTGGGAAGCCGGGAGGAGGAAGCCAGGGCCCAGCAGCTGCCACCTCGCCAGCATCAGCCCAACGGAGTGTGTGGGTTTGTTGGCTTTGGGGTTGAATTCTGTGGCTTGGGATCAGGAGAGGCGGCTAACTCGCTAAGCCTTGGTTTCCTCAGCTGTCACCTGGGGTGGTAGTGATGCTCTAGAGTATCTCGAGGGATGCTCATGTCTCTGGAAGGGCTGAACATGAGGGTGTAGTTAGGAAACAGTTTTTCTGTAACTCACCATGATCTTCCAATTTGCCTTCAATGTTCTACTCCACAAAGTTTAAAAATGTCCCAGGCAAGCCAGCTGTTCCAGCCAGCTGTAGGGGTTTGTAGAGCCTCATTTTAAAGTATTAAAGAAGTGTGTCCACTCTAATTCCTGGATTTAAGGATCTTGTGGATTTCCCTGCACATTGGCTGTGACTTAGGCTTAAAAGTCTGCAGGAAAGACACTCCGTCTCTCTTTCCACCCTCCCTTGATCCAGGTCTTTGCTGCCTTGTCACTGAGGCCACCAGGGACCCTGAACACCACAGTCCAGAACCTCCCCTGCTGTTCAACAGGCGGCTCCAGGCTCCGTGTGACCAGTCTTTCCTCCTGTCCAGGGGGACAGCGATGGCATCTGCCTTCTGCTGTCTGCCTCCTGGGCTGTCTCAGGGATCAAAGGAGGTGGCCCCAGCACAGCACACTCCCATGGTGCAGCACCTGTCCCATGGCACCTGGCAGAAGGTGGCCTGGCCAAGTTGCTAGAGGCACACACTACAAAGCTGGCATGTGGGTTCGGATTCCAAGTCCAGCACTCACCAGTGGCAAAACCTTGAACAAGTCACTAGCTCGTTGACCCCCCCCCCGTGCCTCGGCCTCCTCCCTGTACATGGGGACAGCAGAGGGAACACCTGAATGCTGTGTGCTGACACTCAGTACCGTGGCTGCTCTCAACAGCCTGCCCTGGCTGCAGGGCGAAGCCTGCACACTCCCTTCCGCCCTCCTCAGCCAGTGGGTAGATTCTGCCAATGAGAGGCCCCCAGGGGCTCAGGAACTGGCCAAGGAGTCAGTGAAAAGCAGCTGTCCCCCCTCAGCACAGGACACGTGCACAGATTTGCCAGGGGGCTCTGTGCCTGCCCCTGAGAATCATGCACTTGGGATCCATGAGACCTCCCTGTTGTCCTGACCGTATCCTCCATATCCGGAGGCCTGGCCTCTGGGGCTGGCAAAGGAAGGCATTTGTACTTGGAGGAGCACAGAATGGGGCACTGGAATCGCTTAACGTCATCCATCTGGTGTGTGCTTTACTGTTCTCAGTGCCACTACTTACTCTATGCACATCAACCCCCCAAAGCTGTGAGATAGCAGCACAAGGGAGACGCAAGATAGCACGCTGTTGTCTGCTCCAGGCCTGGAAAGGGGCCATGGAACTCGCCACGGCTTGGGCACTCAGAGGATGCCAGGGGCCTCCCACATGGAGCATTGAGAGCATATGACAGGAATATAAATGACGCCAGCAGATCCCGTCCATAAAAGGCCAGTGCAGATTTGCTGTGTTGAGTCTTCACTTTGGAAGCTCCAGAGAAAGATTTGATTACCAAATGCACAGGGCCCATATTAAAGAGGCCTCAGTATTCAGTATCCAACAGGGTCCACTCAGCGAGGGCAAGCCTAAGAATTCAACATGTCATCGAACTAGTTTTCAGATTTCTGTTGAAGTCACCGTCTATGGGCAAAACCCACTCAGGGAGCTAAGTTAGGTTGCAGGCAGAGTGGCACTGAGCTTCAAGGGCCGTGGCTCTCACCAACTCCTTGGTAAAGGGTCTGGCTGCACTGGCTCTGCTCCTGCAATAGCTTTGGGGTGTGGCACTTCACACACAGGTTGCACCTGTTTTGATCATATAGGAAGTGGCTGAAGAGGCATAGTGAGTGTCATGGTGACTGTGTATTCATTTGCACCTCTAGCAAAAAAATATAGCAAAGCCCCAGAATTAAAGGGAGAACACATGCTGAAGCATGAAGCCATCCACACCACTTGCAGAGAGAAAAACTTCTCAGTAGCGCTTGTCCAGGCTGCACCAGTCTAAGCCTGTTTGTGCTGCTCTAACAGAATACCTGGGCATGGGTCATTTAGAACCAACAGAAATGCATCTCATAGCTCTGGAGGCCAAGAGGTCCAGAGCCAGGTGCTGGCCTCTGCTGAGGGCCGCTGTCTGCATCCAAGATGGTGCGTGGAAGGCGGAAGGCCAAATGCTCTCCATCAAGCCCCTTTCTCAGGACACTATTCCTTCTTGAGGACTCCACCCTCCTGATCTAAACCCTTCCCAAAAGCCCCACCTCCCAACACTTTTGCATGGGGGATTAAGTTTCTGACCCATGAATCTGGGAGGACACATTCAGATCGTAGCAACCGCCAAAGCCTCATCCCACTTGCATTTGTAAACCTGAAGCACATGCCGGTCGTGCCTAGAATCTCTAGGGATTCCTGTTTAGGCTATGGCTGCACTCTCCCTTTGCCTCCAAGAGCAGGATAAGAATAAAACATTTCATCTTCATACAATCTTATTGTCCCTTAATGACTGTCCTCTGTTAAAATGGCCCAGGTCATCCCAGTCCTGCAGCCACCAAACCCGGAACGTGGAACAGGCTCTTGGCAGCACGGCCTTGTTCCTTCTCTAGAGCTATCATTTCCAAACAGCAGATGCCTCGTCAGTATCTCAGGCTCATCCTGTGTTAGAACCCCCAGGTATTGAGGACAGTTACATTTTCCCACTACCTTCGACTCTCCAGGGTTTGTTTT
This sequence comes from Marmota marmota marmota, assembly GCF_001458135.2. NCBI lineage: Eukaryota > Metazoa > Chordata > Mammalia > Rodentia > Sciuridae > Marmota > Marmota marmota. The sequence continues at coordinate 59,919,137 of NW_025999968.1, forward strand.
TTCATGATGTCATATAAAGAGGGCAGGATTCTAATAGGATGCTTAAGATAAATAACATAAAAATGCAAAATTGGAAAGAAAAGAAACCAATCTTTTTTGTGAATCACATATGAACTGTAGGGAAAGCTAATTTGTTCCTCAACCCTCACAAATTCTTAATTGAAATGGATCTCTGTGACAAAAGACAGACTAATAAGAGAAAATCAGAAAGAGATTTTTGAAGGGACCTATCTTGGTCCAGAGATTTCCTTTCACAGTGTAACCAAACTGCATGCAAGTGCCCAGCCAAGGAGAAGACAAGGCACCATCATTCTGGGTGAGGAATCTAAAATCCAGGCCCAAACTTGAGGGATGGACCCGAGGCACCCCCTCTGGAAGAGAAGACACTGGGATGGTTCGTCTGCTGAGGCCTCTTGGCCTTCAGGGGATTCAGCTCTGCCCGTGTGTTTCCAGCAGCCCTGGAGTGGCTGCCAGGCCACCTGTCACTCATGCAGCCCTGGAGTGGCTGCCAGCCCACCTGTCGCTCATGCAGCAGGGTGCTGGGAACCTCTGCTGAAACTAGAGGCACGTGGTTCCTGCCTTGATGGCTATCACCGGCCTGTCGTTGGAGAAGTCAAAACTACCCACATAGACAAATGCCACCTGAGTGTATATGTGAGGCAGGCCCCAAGGAGGCCTTCAGGCTGGTCGAGGGTCAGGGGGAACTGGCCAGGTCAGACAGGTGGGAATCCTAAGGCTTGGAAGGGTGATGCAGACGGCCCTGGATGGTGGGGTGATGGCTAGGCATCGGAGCCACGGCCTGACCACAAGTACAACAGTTCTAAGAGATCTGCCCCATGCTGGTCTAAGCCCAAGAATGTTGGCAACTTCACCTGCTAAATGTCTGTCCGAGATTTCTGGTCTGGCCGCATGGCACTTGGGAATTACTGTGACTCTGTGGTGCCCACAGAAGCCAGTCTACTGTGCCAGATTGTCTAGGGATCCTTCTCCCCTTATGCTCGCCCACCGTGAGCAAGAAGCTCTTTGGTTTTACCCAAGGACACGTTTTGCCACAGGGCTTTTCCATGGAGACTGGAGATGGCGTTTCCAGGGGCTGTGTATGAAGACAGCAAAGGAAAGGGGCGTGTTGGAGGGGACCTTAGGTGTGGCCCCACTGGGACAGGGCTCACTTCCCAGGACTGAAGGGGCCGGGGCCCAACCAGTAACTAGATCTGAAAAATGAGAAGGCAAGAAACTAACCCCTAAAACGGGCATTTGAGGATAGGGACATCATGGCTTAGGGGCAGTTGTAAGAGATTCTTCAGATATGAGTGTTCAAAAAGGGTCCCGTTTAGCCAAGTGACACGTGTCCTAGCCTTCTGGTGCATGTGTTGAACAAGAAGGAAAATGTTGACTATGCAGAAGGAGCGGGATGGTGGGGGAGGGTTGGAAAAGTTGTGGAGCTGGATGGAGGTGATAATAGCACAACAAGGAGAATGTGCTCAACTCCAATTTCCCCTGGAAACAGTGAAAGTAGGAAACTTAAAGTTATGTGGATTTTACCATGATAAAAATGTGCAAAAAAAATTTTTTTAAATAAAAAGATTGTGACAGCTCAGGAAAATGGGCTTTCCATAGCAAATTATTCTAGAGGAGGGCTCGAAGCTCGAAGCCTAAGTGCAGAGCGTGTGACCTGTTGTGCACACAAGTTTGGGGGATGATTTATCAGTCCCCTAATGATGGGTTTGACAGTAGCAACATGTGGGAGAGTGCACTTTGTCTGCGTTGGGCTCGGTTACACACGTTTGGAATTCAGCAATGGCAACTCATGAAATAGGAGCTTCGATCATGGTGATGTGTCCAACAAGTTCAAACAGAATCCTATATTAACAATTGTGGATGAGCAATTCATTTATGAGAACAATTAACAAATAAATCATACCAACATGTCCCAGGATTCATCATCCACAGCAAGTGACAGATAAACCTACTGAGTGAGAAAAGTGCTAAGCAGAGACATCCACAAGGAAGGGCAGGACCAGGAGGTTTTCAGCCAGGGGGGAGCTGGATGCCAGGGGTGGCACCAGAAGGAGCAGGTTTCAGGTGAAGGGACAGTGGTAGGGGGATCCTTGTACTATCAACCTAGACACAATGTGGATGACAGCTTCTCAGTTAAGAAGGAGCCAAAGACAGAGGCCAGGCCCTGGTGTGACCACCTGTTTGGAACTGCTTCCCAGTTCTGGAAAGAAGGAGGATGAAAAAACTCTCGACACACTAAGCTCGTCCTCTGAGCTGAGGCCCCACCACGTCACAGGCATGGCTCGGCTCAGGCCCAGGCTGGCCAGGGGCTTGGGCAGAGGCACAGGGTCAGCTTGTGCATCGCCCAGCTGCAGGAGCCACTGTGTCATCGAGGGCACCACAGCAATTGCTTCTCTGTGCAAGACAACGGAAATTTACCCAGTGTCCCTGAAAAGGAAGAGGGAGAAGAAGGAGAAGCTGTTGGTCCTGGGTAATCATTCAGCTGTCAGTGGCTTCTCATTTGTGCCAGCTCTGCCCACCCTTGGCCCTGAGCCCCTTTCTCCTGCTTTGAGGGATGTCACTCAGTGTTCCAGCTCTGGGCTATGGGCCCTTTCTTGGTGATGGTGAGGCTGGAAAACAATGCCCTTCCAACACGTCTTCCTCCTTCCTGTGGCCATTGCTGCTTTAGCACCACGGCCCCTTCTCTAGCCTGGACCAGAATCCCTGGGAGAGGACAGATAGGAGTTTGCCTGCAGCGAGCACCTGGCACCTGAGGTCAGTTCAGGATGAGCTCTGAGAAGACAGGGAGAGTCCCTGTGCTCCCATGTCCCAAGGGCTCCTGTGCCTAGCAGAGCCGGTGTGCAGCTGCGAGGCAGCCTCACCAGGCCACGCCCCATGCCAGGCCACACTCCACACAGTCACTCTCCTCATCAGCTGCAGTGAGCAGCGCCACTGGCACCACCCCCACCGCCACATCCACTTAACCACTTGGCCCACCTGCTGCTTCAGGCTGGGCTCAGAGGCCAGATCTGGTGGGTGCAAGAGCCAGTCCACCTCCTCCCTCCTCAGCCTCCTATAAGGAGATCTCTGCTCTGGGTTCTTGAGGCCTGCTAAGAGTTTCTGGGAGTCGCAGCCACTCCCAGGTGTTCTGTACCTGTTCCTACCTCCTGCCCCTACCCTGCAGGCTTTGGAGCCCATGGGGTCCCGGAGCCCTCCCTGCCTGCTGGGCCTCCTCTTCTGTTCCTGCTCCACAGATATTCCTCCCTCGAGTCTCTTGCACTCTGATCCTGCTGGGCACAGGTTCCTGGAAGACCCCAAGCCCCCTGTAGACCAGGGAGGATAGGGCAGCAAATTGGATCATGCCTACCAGCTGCAGCCCTGCTGTCCCCAACACAGAGTGGTAGCCCCCTTTCCTCTATGTATAGTCCCAGCTTTGAGAAGCCACCTCTGCCCCTGGGCAGTGCTTGGACTTGTCGGAGATCCTCTTCTGATCTGGCTGTCACCCCTGTTCCCATCTAATCAATACTGTCTTCCTTTAAAAATGCCAAGACCATCATTCGGGTCACTGCTACTTTATGAACTGCAACAGCATCTGTGTGCACCTGAACGACGGCAGTGGAAATGGTGCCAACCCCTGTGCACCTGCAGCTGCAGGCTCCTTACTGTGAGTCAGCCGGCCACAGCCCTGTCATCCGTGAGCCCAACATCAGAGAAACCACTCCCGAGAGCCCCTGGGCGTGGTTGCCTGGCTATTTTGTAGCGTGTGTGTGAAAAGCACCTTGCTGACCACGCAGTCCACAGGGCTCGTTCCTCGTCGCCCCCATCAGATGGAGACTGAGACCAAGAGGCCGCTGTGGTACGAGGGCAGCTGACGGCATGCAGAGAGGACCCAAGAGTGGGCGCCTCTCCCGGCTGTCCTGGAGCCTCGCTGTCCCAGGCTCCGCTCACTCACTGGCTCTGGGCACAGACAGGGAGGGAGAGGAGCAGAGAAAGGCGAGAGGCCCAGGAGTCTCAAGGGACCTGAAGACTGGGGGCTGGGGGGGGGGGCTGCCTAGCCACCTCCACCTCCACATCCACTTAACCAGCGCTGGTGCAGTGCCGGTCACAGCTGCCTGCTCTCCAAGCCCCCGGGAGGCTGCAGGAAGCCAAGGCCCGGCCCTACAGAAGCTCGATTTTAGCTGCATTTCCATTAAAATGGCTAATGTGCTCTAGAGATGGCTCCTGCACCTGGGAAATGTGCTTAAGTAGGTAGGTCTCTCCACGACACGTGCAGATTAAGGTGGAAACCCAGAGATGGGGAGAAGGCTGGTATGAAGGTTACCCTTTCCCATGGAGACTGCTCCTGTCAGGCTATTACTCACTTTCAACAAGAAGTGGGCCAGTGATAAATGTGGATTCACTGGACGTTAAGCAAATGAGGGTGTCCTTGTCTTCACTGTCATTGGACAGTGAGGGAAGTTCACACTTGGATCCAGATGTAATAGTGTCACAGATACATAAATACAAAACATAAATAAATAAGTAAATAAGCCCTGCTCTCATCATGATGATCCCCGTGGAACCGGAGAGGCAGAGCTCAGAGCTCTCTGTGTGAGGTGTCAGGCTCAGGGCAGAGGATGGCTCACGGAGCCACCTGCAGCCTCAGTAATCAGACAGAGCTGGTCACGTCAGCCATATGAGACAGCAGAGGACAGGATGGCATCAGCCCCCAGAAATCCTGCTTTGCAGTTATTGAATGACCTGGCGAAATGCGAATCAAGTATATGCTAATGAAGTGAGTTACAAACAAACAACAATCTGCAACATGACCCAGAACTGGTCCACAGAAAGAGGGAGAAAGGAAAAATCTCAGGAAAAAAGAGAAATATACAACTCTGAATGCTGTTATCTCTGAATAACATGCGTGATTTTTATTTTCCCCTCCAGGGTGTCTAAGAGCACAGCCTCTGGAGGTGTGACTCTCACCTGTCCACCTGTACTTCTGACAGTGTGTGGCCTCCGGCAGACTGCTTGACCTCTGTGCCTCGTTTCTTCATCTAAAGATGAAGATTAGGACAGCACTGACCTTACAGAGTGGTTGTGACAAGTGCCTAATCCAAGGTAAGCATTAGGTATGTGTTTATCGAGTACCATAAAAAATGGAATTTCCACAATTTTTGAATTTTCTGTTATAGACAAACATTGCTGCCATGGTTAAAATAAAAATAGTTGTTTTTTAAAAAGTTGTCATGGTTAAAGTGCTAGTGAATTGTAAAATGTGTCCTTCTTCCTCTTGTCCACTCCTGCTGGCCTGACAATTCCCTAGAGAGGGAGTGGACGTCTACTCTGATTTGGCTGGTGAGCTTGTGACCTGTCATTCTGGGTCAAGTAAAATGTGTTCACCGTGTGTGTGAGAGAGATCCCAGCCCAGAACATCCTCTGAAAAAGCACTAAGTCGTGGGGTGTGGCCGTGCAGGGGAGGACAAGGAGAGGGGGGTGTGCCCGTGTAGGGGAGGACGAGGAGAGGGGCCATGTGAACAAGGAGGCGGGTCTCAGGAGCCCCTGTTGTTACACGTAAGAGAAGAAGGAGGCTTTGTGGGTGAATTTGCTTATTCAGCAAGTATTTATTGAGCATCTGCTATCTATATGTGTTTGTCAAGTAAAAATAATCAATAAATAAAATCATATTTCTATATCCCAGGCTGTGAACAAAACAGACAAATGTCCTGCCCACGTTGGGGTCTTACTGTAGCAGAAGAGAAAAATCAATCAATAAATAAAAAGTGAGAGAGAATATAAAAATCCATGAGAATATAAAAAAGCAGATGACAGTAATGCTGTGGAGGAAAATTAAGCAAGGTAGGGGACAGAGAATGGCGTGGGTGTCCCGCTGCACGGGGCAGTCAACATTCCTGGCAGGAGAATCAAGAGAAAGGGCCCTGAGGTGGGTCAGCTGAGCAAGACTGGCTGGAGCTGCAGGGGTCAGAAGAGCAGGCTGCTCCGGAGCTGGGGCCCGAGTGGTCCACAGGAAGGTACCACTGAAAGACCAGGAAAAGAGGAGACTGGCCAGGAAAGGGACGTAGGATGGGAAGCACGGCGGGGCAGTGGTCAGCCTGGGGCACGTTCCAGTGGACATGGCTGGAAAGATAGTCATGTGGTGGGTTGCTGGTGGGGCAAAGGGGCCAAACCAAGAAAGTCAGAATGTCGTTGGGTCAATCTGGCTAGAAAGCGACTCGGGGGAAGTGAAGCCAAAGGGCCTTGCTCTGATTAGGGGCTCTGTGTGAGGACTCTGCCTGCCTCCCGCCCAGGCCGGGGTCCAGGAGTGCCATTTCTGGACACTGAAACAACTTTCCCTCCCAGCAGCTTCAAGGTCTGCCTATGCTGCTGCTGTCTCTCTTGACCCTCAGGCCAAAGGCCCGACCAATACGGCTCCCCTTCCAGAACCCACGGCAAACAGGGGCCGCCTGGCTCTCTGTGGTTGTCTTCTCTAGAAAGGAAGCTCACGCCCAGATGTGCACTCCGGGGACCCCTTCCACCCCTGTGACCCAACAGATCGATCCACAAATTGGCATTACACCCAAAGAGGCAAATGGAGCCTTTCTCTAGAATGTTCTAAGTCCACAGAACACCGGGCTGGAGCATGGACACCAGGCAGACAGCCAGCAGTGAAAGGAAGGACGTGGAAAGAAGATGGCACTGCACACAGGACAAGCAGATGAGCAGGAGTGGCAGCGGCAGGCGCGTGTCCGTTCCTAGTTCACCCAGGGATGCAGGCACTCCCTCGCCCACCCCAGGCTTGGGTCAAGGGAATGACCCAACAGCCTCTCAGAAAACTCTCCCTCATCCAAACTCTTTTTCTGACTCTTAGAATTAGACAAAGCTAGACTAGCTCAGCCTAGCCCCTAGGTTGCCTTGGGAAAAACCCTTCCCTCAGGAGCCTTGTCCTTGAAGTCCGGCTCCCAGGCATGAGGCCACCCTCCCCATCTGCTGGGCGGAGGGGTCAGAAGCAACGCCTTTCTGTACTGTGTCACATCAAAACCCACTGGGCTGCTGCACACTCAGCGTGGCCCTTTGGCTCATGCATTTCTGTAACATCGTGCATCCATCATCAGAAAATGCCAATTCACAGAACTACACATATGCAATAACAAAATAGGATAATTATTAGTGTAACATCAGAGAATATTAGGAAAATGCCAAGTTCAATATATTTTTTTTACATTTTTAATTGAAATCTATCATCGGAAACAAAAACTGTCAGTTGTTTTCTTTGGAGACACTCAACGCGCTCATCTTCATGGGAGGGTCTGCCACATTCCAGAGTCTGAGTAACTGTGATTTTTCAGCAGTTCCTTCAGGGGAAGATGATGTGAAAAAAACCATTGTGGATAGTTTAGCTGGCAACTCGAACCACCACAGAAGCACTTGTCTCAGAGACAAGAACCTCTCTTGCGCCTGTGGCGGAGGGCCTATGTGCTCTCCTGGCCTGTCACCCAAACAGCCAAAGACATGAGCTTAAGGGCCGACGTTTAGCAACATTCATTATTCTGTATAATTTCAAATATTCTTAAATAAAACAGCTTCCTTTCATGCCTTCTTTTTTTTTTCTTCTACTTTTTTACTGCACGTGCAGTAAAGGATCCAATGACCGCCATTAAGTGTGATACCATGGGCTTTGTTCAGGCTGAGCACTTTACCCACTGTGTGGTTGACATCACCTCAGGCCCGCCTGCATGCCCAGCTGTTTGGTCAAAGATCAGTCTCGATATCACTTTAGATACTGCTATTTCTAGATGAAATCACTACTTAAATCAGTAGATTGAGTAAAGCAGATGACCTTCATAACATGGGTGGGACTTATCCAAGCAGTTGAAGGTCTTAAGTGAAAAGACTGTCATCCTCGTGGAGGAGGGAATCCTGCCAGCAGATGGCCTTTATATTCCAGGCTTCAACATCATCTCTTTCCTCGGTCTCCAGCCTAAGGGTCTACCCTGCAGCTTCCAGGCTTGCCAACTGTCACAATCACATGAGCCAGTTTTTAAAAATGTATGTGTACCTGTCATAATTATCTGTATCATCCTAATCTCCGCCCCCCGATTCTTCTCTGGCACTCCCCACTCCACTGTTTCAGTCTGTTTGTAGAACACTGACACATACACCCACCATCTCTTTTACACCATCAGTGCAAATGCCTACATGGGACAAAAACAGCAAAGGGCATACTGACATTATATCAAGAAAAACTTTTTATGAGATGACATTATAGATGTGTTTTTGACCTCACAGTCTACAGAAAAGATCTCAGGAGCACCAGAGGTGCCTGATTCACACTGGGAAACCCTTGACCTAACCTTTGCCTCCTGACCTCTCTGCAACCTCAAGTCACAACTGGACCGTCAAACCTGATTGACAGGGGGACCTTAGCACCCTTGAGAAGACAGCGGGGCCCAAGTGCCTGGCTTCCTGGATCGCAGTGTGCCCCTCAGCCTGGGCTGGCTTCCTGACACCATTTCCCTGAGTGTCCTCGGCTCAAAGGCTTTTCTGATAATCCTATTTGGTGCCAACGTCTTCACAGTCCCTGCTCTTGCTGTTCAGGTGCAACACATTAGGAGAAATCGAGCCATCACTGGACGTGAACGACACAGGACATGTTCTCTATGCCCTGTGTGCCCTCGACTCAGCCCGGGAGGCGCGGAGCTGGGAAGAGGCCGGGCAGGTCCCCCAGCCTTGGCTGTGATCTCAGGAAGCTCTGGACCAAAGACAGGCCACCTCAGGAAAAAGGAGACAGGGAAGAAACGTTCCACAGTTGGTGGTAAAACTGTCTCTTTGCCCGAGGGGACGTTAGCATTCAAGTTATTAAACGAAGCAGCCCATCTGGCAGTGGCTATGAGAAGCAATTCATACCAACGTGAATGGATTAGTGAGATGTGATTCTGCTCACATTTCAGTTTCAATTATTCCAAATGAGTGCACGATTTTTAATGTTCAGGAATTGTTTTGAATGTCTCTAGAAATGCAAAAAGTAAATATGTTTCCCTTCGGGAGCTCTGAAGAGGGCTTCCCATTATCTTCTCGTCTTTTTTTTTTTTTTCTTTCCTTTACTGCACCTTTTTTGTGCCAGGTTGACCAGTTGCCCTGTTCAGGTTTGGGGCTGGTGACTCCTGTGTGTTTATCAAGGTATAAAATTTTGAATACCAGGGAAGACCCGAGAAGGGCCTGTTGCTGTTCTCGCTCAACCTTCTCAGGTGTTAAATCCTGACAAAAACCTGGAGCTGGAGAGGTGAGACCCTGACCCTACAGCCTGTCTCCATGGGTTCCCGGGAGAAGGAGGATAACTGCGCTCCACAGCGAGAGCTGCAGAGGTGTTTGCCCCTTCCTGACTTCTACAGTGAAGCAGCCCAGCCCGACAGAAACCAACCGGCACCTCTTGGGACGATCATGAAGTTCGAGTGCATCACAGTGGGCACCACCTGAGCCCTGCTGTCACCCAGGAGAGATCAGCTCAGGATGGCCCTGCCTGCTTCCAGGCACACACACCGGCAGCTTGGCTGGACCTGGGGATCAGCCTTTGCTGCCCCTTCACAGGAGTCTACGTTGAGAGCAGCAGACAGACATGCTTCAAAAGTGAAGTCCAAATGCAGAAATCCTGCGAGCTGTAGCTGGTGGGGGAAACAGACCTGCCTCTCAGACATGGTATGAGGGGATGGGGGATCCCCATTTCCTGGGAAATCATGGCTCCACACATCTCATTCACCTAAGTGTCAGGAAAATACTACAGACTAAGTACAGAAAAGGGATGCCCGCAAGACATGGAGCCTGCTGATCACAAGCAGGGAGGGCTGTCAAAGAAAGACCAGGGCAGGGGTGGAGAAGGAACAGAGGAGGGAGCGTCCAGGCCCAGAACAAAGGATGTGCAGAACTGGACATTTGCACGTCCTTACCACAGGCTGCTCACATGAATCCCTGAGAAACCCGATCCCGGGTGTGGGGATCTGAGAACCTCCTCTTCATATGTCACATCTTCATGTATCTATTCGTTATCGCATTCCATGTGCCAGTCCTCACCACAGAATCCATCTAAAAAGCCCAATTTAAACCAGTGTATTGGATATGTCACTGAGCACCAGGGCCACCCAGAACCTGGAGCTGAAATCCCTTGTGGCTCCTCAGGGACATGGCTGGCTCTGGGCTTTATTTTAATTATTACACATTGCAGATGCCGTACATGTGAAGAGATCAACGTGTGCTTTGGGGCACAAGCCTATGAAAATGCCGTCTCCCTCCAGTTCCTAGTTTCAGAGACTGACTTAAGCAGATTTTGTTCTTTTAATGAGCTGAGAAACATCTCCAGAAGTTAGAAACAATAAGCAGACTGCTCCCTCGTCACTTCTGCACCTGAGTTTAAAAAAAAAAAAAAGTGTCCATCCTTATTCATTTTTTGCTCCAGGTTAAAAGACAAATTAGAAAAAGCCCCTTGAGATAGATTTTCACATTTTGGAAATCCGCACTCCTTCTAGAATGAGTCTTGTGTTGGCTGTTAAGGAGGCTCCACCCACTCACCTGGGCTGACAGGACAGATAGGGCCGACTTTCTTTTTGCTGCAGATGGAATCCTGCAGAAGGGCTCAATGTGGCTCCTTCTATGTGTATCTCAGATGATGCAAGGACTCACGTTTTGGGAGAACTGGGAGACGTACCTGACCGTTTTATTAGCCTATGTCCAGGAGCCCAGGGCCCTCCAAGAAGAAACGAGGGAAGGGTGTCAGGGTTATCATCTGAGTAACTGTTTGGGTGTGAGGCAGAGAGCAATGGGGGCCTTCAGAGAGAAGACTGACTCACCCCAAGTCAGATGAGGGGCAATTGCAGCATGTTTTATCAACCCTTAGTTTTATATTCTAGTCTCAGCCATCCACAGGATCAGAGTGTCCTCTCCTAAGAATGGAGCCCACTGTGATCTCACCCGTAATCAGATAACTATACCTTGCTTATTCAGGAAACAGAAATAATCTAATTAAATGACGTGCATGAACCACTGAAACTGTGCCACGACATTTTCTCTTCTCCCCCCCTTGGTATACAGTAAGCTGTGTGTGTGTGTGTGTGTGTGTGTGTGTGTGTGTGGTGTGCATGCATGCTTTTCTGAGCATTACTGTTAAAGTCAGTGACTGCTCTAAGAAGGGGATATTCGAGTGCTCTAAGGATTTTCGAATTGTTTTCCCACTATTCTGAAATGCAAATATTTCTCAAAACTAAAAAGAATCTGCATTGAATCCTCTGTTAGTGGATGTGGTAAGAGAAGGAACCTGTTCAATCAAATATCATGATTAAGGCCTGGTTATCAGGTTTACACCTAACCAGATTATCCACTTCTAATAATCTTAAGAATTTTTCAACAGAGTAAGCACATTGGAGTTCTGCTGAACCGGCACTAAATCAAACCCCCACCAGGCTCCAGGGGAGCCACGCAGAGAAGCCTACTGTCTCTTCCTGCTCCCCCTGAACTACTCACAGTTCTCGGCCTGGCTTGGACCTTCTCCCTGGACAGACCCCGTCCACATACAGACTCTGTGTGCCCTCAAATGCTCTGAAGCAGATGCACTGGTCACTTAGAAAGTCAAGAACACTGGACATGTTCTCTAATCAGATGTGCATCACGCAGCTTTCATGAGCAGTCTGAGGCCTGGTACCAACCTGCAGAGATCTGGGAAAAGCTACCTTGCTCACAGAGAAAAGGAGGACAACATGCAGATCAGCAAGTAATGACGGTCTCTGATCATGACTAGGGCTCAAGAGAAGCTCATGCAGAGTGACCCGTCCTGACCCAGGAACAGGACTACCATGCTATACTAGTCGGCATTGTAAAATTAATACTTTGTTTTTTAATAGAAAGCAGCTTTTAAGTACAAACATTGCCTCCACAGCTGCACAATATTATTCTAGGTTAATAGACTTTGCCCTGAAAGGAATCCTGAGTGACCCACAAAGAGGGAGCCCTATTTGGCTTCTCTCCATTGCACAACAGGCTCCAAATTTTTGAATTTTTTCAGGAAAGAACCAAGAGATGTGACCTAACCGGGCAGTTGATTCCACTTTGAACAATCCGCATCATGAGGTAACAATTGGAAATTTTGCTTTTTGTAATTTTCAATTAAATGAGGCTTATTCCTAAATTACTAAATGAGTTGCATGTGGTCTGTCCTCTTACAGATCATTCTGTGGACTCCTTGTTTTTCTAGATATTACTCTGCCAGTTTCCCCAGTAAGTCCTACATAATTTTCCATGATTTTTATCTGGTCTTTTAAAACACTTGTCTTGGTTTGTTTGTTTGTTTGTTTGTTTGTTTGTTTTTTGGTTGTTGGGGTTTTTTTGGTTGTTGTTGTTTATTTATTTATTTTTATTTAATTGGAAGGCATTACAATTCTTATTACACATATAGAGCACAATTTTTCATATCTTTGTATATAGAGTGTGTTCACGCCAATTCATGTCTTTATACATGTATTTTTTTGTTGTTTTTAAGGTGACAGCATTGCCTGCTTCCTGTGTCACACAGCACGATGCTGTGAGGTCCAGCACTTTGTGGAAGGTAATGTCAAGTGCTGCAGCAGATGTCTGTCTTCAAGGCTGTCACTTGTGGTGATGGCACTAAGCCCTCCACTCTCCCTACACTTCCCACTCTGTAATACACTGTCATTAGCCATGGTCACCCAGATGTACAGTAGGCCTCGTGAAATGTAGTTCTCTTGCACAACTGTAGCTACCTGTCACTCAACCAGCCTCTCTCCAACCACTCCAGTCTGAGATAGACTGAGCAATGCAGAATTTTCAATGGCAACCGCTGTCTTTGGCACCCAGAATTGTACTCTCGTGAAGCCTTTTGGATGCTCTTCATTCACTCAACTCACTTTCCCAGTGGTCCCCTGACCCTTCCATTAACTAAAACTACCTAAGCTTTTCTGTCCACTCTTCCTGATCCAAACTTCTCCTTCCTGCTTCTTTACTTTTACTATTTATCTAGTTTCTTGAACTTAATATTTAAATCATGCACACGTTCATCTTATTTAAATATTTATTGGGACTATTGTTTAAATAAGACAAAATTCCTTAAGTATTGAAATCAAATAAAAGAGTTTAAGACTGTAAATGTAGACCTAAATATTGCTTCAGTTGTATCCCACAGGTATTTTCAGACTTAATTCCATTGTTTTAATCATTGAGAATTTCTATTGTTATTAAGCAAAAAAGGTTAGCAAAATGTGTTTTTGCCGTATTGTCCGACAATGTCCAATTCTGCTATAAAGTCAAAGAAAAAGAAAAATCCCATAAGAAGAGTTGAGCATGGATCTTAAGAAAACTAGTAGTTCATGAGACACAGCCACACCTTAGGGTAGGGTCAGTATAGCTCTGAGTCATGAGGTTGTAAGTGGGAAAGGTAAAGTTGGTAAGATGCAGGTAGAAATCCAAATACAGAAAATAACCAGCCTGTAAGGCACGCCAACATTACAGTGAACATTTTCCTTTGTTTTGGAGCTGGTGGTGGAACCCAGGGCTTTGCACACAGTAGGTAACATATTAACACCAAGCCCCATCCCTAGCCTGAGAGAAGAAATTCTTAAACTATGACGTAACAAAGATGATCACAGCTTATGGATGGGAAAGGGCGGAGTACAGCTCACACTGCCTCTGAGCTGATAATCATGTCTCCCCCAAATTCGTCCACTCACTGATGACTGACCCCCTCTATGGTCCAGTTCAGTGGGGAAGCTGAGGTGGTGGGAAGAGGGGCGGCACCCAGGACCACCCTGTCACCTAGGACCCAGGTCTTTGCAGCTCATCGCTAGTTAAACTTACTGATGTATTTATTCCAACCTGTCCTCACTCTTTTGGGTTTGCCTTTTAATCCTGCTTTCCGGTTCATTTTGGTTTTGCCGTAACATGGCTTAGTTACCTTTCCGTCAGAATCTGTGATGGCGACCAACACTTCCTCTGCAAGAGAGGCTGAGAAACGCAGTCTCCTCCTCAGGGTACAGCAAACCTAATGAAAACTGGGGTCTTCGCCCCAGGGGAAGAGAAGGACACTGGGGATGACCAACTGCGGCCACAGGCTCCACTGTGGCCCCACAGACACTTCTGGACATCAGGAATGGAAGGGTGAGAGGCAAGCGTTCATTCTGCAAAGGGAAACCAACACCTGGAAGTCTGCTTCCCTGCTCGTCTGAACGCACGATGGACACAGCCTACAAGGGCTCCTGCGTCCTCGGGGGACCCTGAGAATGAGGTGTGAGCCCACGGAACAAACTCGACAGCAAGAGGACTCTCAGCCAAAGAACCGGGCAGCATCAGAAAAGAAGGTGCGACTTTTCCTGGTGAAACAAAAGGGACGCATGTTTGCGCCCCTGTAAATTTGTAAGCTGAAGGTGTGACCCCATACGTCTGTGTGTGGAGGTGAAGCCCCCAGAGAAGTCACGGAGGTGAGCTGACGTCACAAGGCCCCACGGCCCTCATTTGATAAGATCAGTATCCTCATAAGAGGAGCCGTCACAGAGCTGTGTGTGTGCACGCTCTCATCAAAAGAAGGCCGTGTGAGGACACAGGGCACTGTCACCTGCTGGGAAGAGAACCTTAAGAAGCCATTTGCCAACACCTCCATCTTGGACGTCCAGCCTCCAGAGCTGTGGGAATGCATGTGTTCTGCATGAGCCCCTCGCTGTGTGGTATCCTGCTGTGACCACCCAAGCTGGCGAAGACGCTGACGTCACAGTGGCACTATCAGAGGCGCGGGTTGACTTCTCCCTACCAAAAGTATCTTTGACAGTGGGCCTTGGCCATGTGCTCCCCAGGTGTGTTGGGGGAACCTGAGCTTCATGGCATAAGTCGGGGCAGAGCCAGAGAGGTTATCTGGGGACTCTTTTTGAGGCCACCTAGGAGGTGAAGCTGGCAGCATGGTACCCAAGACAAAACAAGATGGTGACCAAGTGCTGAGGCGGATGAATGATGATAGGCGAAAGATCCCTTGAGATTGGCAGGAAAGAAGTTTCTAACCCAGTGGAGGAAATCTATGCTTGGACCAGCATCTTCTGATCACAGAGCTGGGGAGA
Organism: Marmota marmota marmota; assembly: GCF_001458135.2. Taxonomy (NCBI): domain Eukaryota; kingdom Metazoa; phylum Chordata; class Mammalia; order Rodentia; family Sciuridae; genus Marmota; species Marmota marmota. The sequence goes on from NW_025999968.1 coordinate 59,934,211, forward strand.
GCATCACTGGGATGAGACCCTGCGTCCTCTGACTTTTGCTTCACTAGGCTGGAAAAGGAGAGCACCACAGAAAGAAAAGATGCACCATGAAAGGAATGCGGGGGGGGGGGGGGGTCTTGCGACAGCCAGGACCTGTGTCCACTGTTCCCCTGATGAGGCGAGTCATCCAGAGCACGTTGTCTGCTCGGCCCCCAGCTCTGGGCTAGAGGAGCCACACGGCTGTGCTGGATGGTCATTATTTGTCTCTCCCATATGTAAATTGGTGCCTTTCACTGGGGTGTGCTCTTAGAACTGCATTCTGTTAGCCAGTCCCTCCACAGATGGTCAGCAGAGGCCCAACGGCACCAGGCTTTGATGTACGGGGGTTGGGGGAGAGACACATTTTCTGTCATTTATGTAAATTATATCTTCTTGGTTTGAAAATCAAAGAGTTGTTTGAACTGCCAATTCTACCCCCTCCGTTTGGGACCTGACAAGTATTTGAAATACTCGCGTCATTCAGGAAATGACCTAGGCTCTCAGTGTGCTCAGTGGGCTGGGCCAGCTGCGGGCCCTGCATGCAGGCCCAGTGAGGGTAGGCGAAGGGACACGTGGGTCTTATCTCAGAGAGAACTGGAGAGGGGGGGATGGTGGGCACACCTTAGCTCTCAGAGACAGGTTCTCCAAGGAACGCTGGTACTCATGGGGGACAGAATAGCTCTGCAATGGGAGGGCACTTGCCTGATGAGCCATGAGGGTATTCCAAAGGGTGAGGGCAAGGGGAAGCTTTTAAAGATGGAATGAGGGGCTGTGGTTTAGAAGTGAGGTGTCCCCAAAAGTCCACATGCGAGACAATGCAAGAATGTTGAGAGGTGAGATGACTGGGTTAGCAGACCGCCCTCTGCTCCTGGCTGCCCTGTCCTGAGCTGCTTTCCTCCGCCGGCTTCTGCCTCTCCTCGGGGCCAGAGCTAGGGAGCCGGCCGACCGTGGACTAAACCTCTGAAACCATGAACCAAAACGACTTTCCCTTCTCCTCTGGTTCTTGTCAGGCCTCTCGGTCACTGTGACCCAAAAGCTGGCTGAAACAGGAGGATTACGTCAAGAACTTTTAAACAATAACAATCCTTGGCTGTAAGGATCAATAACAAGGTGGCAAAAACTCAAGATTAAACAGGTAATTTGGGGGCAGATGTCCCTGCAGAAGTCTCCTGTGTAAGTCTGCAGTGGCTTTCATGTTAGATGACAGTTTGGGCAACGTTAAATGATAGTTCTTATTGTCAGGAACCAGTGTGTGATGTCCCCGTTTTGAACTGGTTTGGCATCTGCCCTGAGGGATAAAAAGTAGAAACCAGCCATCAGCCAGGCCTCAGCGGCCTGTGTCTGGGTGCTGGGGTTGGCAAAGGCTGGGCAGAGAGCTCACCGTGGCTGCTGGGAACATCACAGGACTGCTAAACTAAAGGTCCAAGAATTTTTAGGAGGCGGTAGCAGCAACCGGGAGATGGTGGGGTGATAAGGGTGAAGGGACGCTGCAGGAGGAGAAAAGCGAGTGTAGGGTGCCCGTGAACTCTGGGTTGCGAACTGGTGACGTCACTCATTGCCGGTGGGCCTCCAGGACAGGATTGGGCTGAGGGTGCAGGTCAGATTTGGAGAGGCTGTGTTGCAGTGGGACAGGGAGGTGGCGCTATTTGGTAAAGTGGAGTGCCCTTGGTTAGTGGATGGGATGATGGTGGCCAATCGCACAGGCAGTGGACAGAGTAACAGGAACAGAGTGTCGGTTCAGTGGGTGAAGGGGTGGACGGGAGTGCAGAGCAGGATAGAGGGTGTAGACAAGTTGACTTCCATGGGAAAGAGAGACAGGGACACGTGGGACTAGGAAAGGTTGGCGGTTTATTTGGCTTGTGCTTTTCTCCTTTATCAACAAAAGAAATACTGAGGTTGGTTTAAATGCCAAGACAATGTGCAATAGAGAAGAGAGCTCCTCGGGCCACCCTCTTCCTGAAGCCACAGCTCACTGCCAGACACGCCTCTCTGAATGCTGGGCCAGACTCTCCATTAGCCAGCCTGCCATGGCAGGTCAGACCCTCCCAGATATGTCCACGCCCTGACCCAGGTCCCTGTGAATGTGACCATTTTTGGAAATAGGGTCTTGGCACATGTAACCAGAATGAGATCAAATGAGATTCAGACGAGTCTTCAGTCAATGACCAGCATCCCATAAAGAGGAAATGGGATGCAAGGACACTCACAGGGAGAATGACATGTGACAACAGGGGGAGGTTGGAGTGCTGCCACCACTAGCTGTGAGATGCAAGGACACTGGTCACCACCAGCCATAGCAGCTGGAAAAGTGTTCAGGGAGAGTGTGGCCCTGCTGGGACGCTGACGCCGGACTGCCAGCCCCAGGACCGCAAGAGAAGCCACAGGCTACAGTCGCCTGGCACAGCCCCGCCCACCCCAATGGGCCCCTCCTTCATCCGTCCCTCCCTCGGGTGGGAGGTGCATGTGGCCCTGCAGCCACCAGAGCGCTCCCCACTGTGTTCCCTCCTACTTGTTTCCTTCCTGTGTTCCTACTGGAGTCTCCTCTCTTCCGGAAGCTTCTTTGCCTATTTTATTGCCTCCAAACCCTCCCCAACCTTCTAAATCAAGTCTACAATGGACTTCAGGCTCCACAGAGAGCCCACCTCTAGGTGCCCGCCACCCCCTGTGGATGCACTTTGCCACCCTGACCTCGTCATCTTCTGCACATCCCGGCTCATTCCAATGCGTCTTCAGCCATATCATTAACCTCTCAGAGTAAAGGCGGAGCCATCTTTGTCTCCCCAGTACTGTTGAAATGGTCTCTCTCTTGGGGTCTCGCTGGGAAATAAATTCCCCGTAATAAAGACAATTTAATAAGGAAAATAAAATTTGGAAAATTAAATACAAATATTTTAAAGAAATTGAAACAGCCCATAGGCAAAAAAAGCAGCCCAGGGATAGCAACACGAGGAGGCCCCCTCCACCAGAGGGCAAGGGCAAGGGGAGAAGAGTCGGGTGGGCGTGGGGCCACCAGCAGGAGGGCACCACAGAGGCACCACCGCTGGTGCAGGGCTCCACTCAGCCCAGAGACGTGGCGCCCTCTTCCTCCCACTGTCCCAGCCCAGCCTGAAGCCAGCTGGTGGGGCAGGATCCTGGCTATGGTTTCAGCTCACGGTCTTAACACAGAACACAGAAGGACCCAGGAGGGATCAAGAGCAGGCAACTGGCCGGCACACACGCAAGGGCTAGAAAGTTCTCAGGTAAATGGGTGAATGACTGGAATGTCACGTCACAGGTGGGGTCAGGCAGCTAGGAGGATGCACAGACTCTGGAGTAGAAGGGGTGCTGGATGAGGGGGAGCTGGGGGCCCTACCGGGGGCTGAATAATAATCCTCCTGCACAATGCCCACATCTAATCCCTTGCACCTGTGAATCTGCTATTCAAAGTGAAATAGGACTTGCTGTTGACCCTCACAGGTGACCTTGAGATGGGGACAGGTCCTGGGTTGCCCAAGTGGGCCCCAGCATCAGCACTATAGATAGACAGGTGCAGGAGATCAGTAGGAGACATGGCGATGACCACAAAGGAAACGAGTGGCCCCGGAAGCCAATGTAGCAAGGGAGCAGAGCCCCCTTGAGCCTCCAGAATGATCCAGCCCTGCCAGCGCCTCGATTTCAGCCCCAGAAGAGGACTGAAGACTTCCAATCTCCAGGATGGTGAGAGAATAAGTATGCGAGCTAAGCCACTGGGTTGGGGTGATTTCATCACAATAGCAGCAAGAAACTCACATGTGCCCTCCAGAGCAGGGTTGGAGGAAGGAGGTGGACAGGAGGTGAGGGCATGCAGTCCTAAGGAGGGCACTGGTGCAAGCTGAGTGGAAAGACAGGGTGAAAGGAGGAGATTCTCCTGTTGATAAGGGACACGCTGGAGAGGAAGATGGAGAGGGAATGGGAGGCTCGACCGAGGAGCCCTGGAACTGCTGCCAAGGAGCAGGGATTGTGAGCGGTTGCCAGGGAAGCATCAAACCCAAGAAGACACTAGCCAGTGACCACGCCGCCATGCCACACAGACCCAGCGGCTCTGAGTGGAATGGGGTCAGTACCGTGTGATGCCGGTACGTGGAATTAGACCGACTTCTTCAGGAAACATGGCCCGTCTCTGGAGTAGAGGGACGCTGGATGAGGGGGATTGAGGGCTTGCAGGGCCTTTGTGCTTTATTTACTATTAGGAGGTCATTTATGTTTTCTTTCCTCTTGACCTGTATTGCCCGACACTTGCTTGGATTTCCACTAGGAGACCTAATGCAAATTTAGCTTATTTTTTTAACTGATAATGGGTAACTTCAGTCAAGACCCACAAAACTTCCATCTCTTTTGATTTCCTGTGGTCTTAATAGCCATTTATCATTGTTGGAAGCTGATCCTCTCTGAAGCCACCTCCGGGCAGCCAGCATGGAAATTCCATCACATTGGTGTGTTTTGTTTAACTTTAAAAACTCCTGATGGGAACTTTCCTGAAATTAACCTTATTTTGTCTAAAATTACAGTTAAGCCCCCCTAATCCACATGGTTCTGGCAAAGCCATTGTCTGTCATTTATTTTAATTTTTTTAAAAGTGCATTTGCTTTATTTTGAAAGCACAGGCCTAACCAACCCCTCCTCTAAGGGCTCAATTTGGAATCGGGGCTGAAGGAGCCAACTGCAGGATAATTTTCACATCACACCCTTCCTTGTCCCCAGAACACACAATGTCACCATTGTTCATGTTGACTGGTGTGTTAGTGATGGGCGACAGGTTGGTTCATTACTCCAACAGGCCCCAATTAGTTTGCTAAGCATATTATTGTAACTGTATATAATTTTTTTAATGTCTCTCTCCAACTACTCATTTTATCCTTTCAAAATTGAAAAGGTTTTATAACAGGTTCCCAAGGTCAATGTGCATAAGTTTTCTATTCCTCTTTTTCAATTTTTCTTGTCACATTTAGCCATTTTATATTAGTGATTTAAAATCTGTTGGCATTAAAATTCACTGGCAAGTTAAACTTTTAATATATTAAATCAGCTTGCCTCTTAAAATTACAACTAGAGTTACTGTAGCTTCAAAAAAGGGGGAGAAGTGAATTCATATTGTAACAAAATGTTTTTTGTGATGAATAGAAAACTGAAGGAGACCATGGATTGAACAGGAGAGAACCAAGTTCTGCCCTGTGGAGTAGTGGCCAAGAGCACGCCAGGGGACTGTCCAGCTCAGTGCACAGAAGCAGCTCAAGACACATGTGCTGGAGAAATGAATGAATAGGACTGAGCTGAACGAAAATGGTGATATGAAAGAGATCCTTCCTCCGGGGGATGAAATGGCAATCAACTTTGTTCTTTGCAACACTTGTTTTCAGGGAGAAATGTAAAATAAAACACGAACTCCTCACTAAACGGTGCTGGCGTTCCAGGGACACGCGATGTATAGGACTCTTCTCACTCTTGCCTTGAACACGGTGGCTCTGATGAGGCTTCCCACAACACACACCTGTCACCTCAGGGTTTCTGTGGCCCGGGAGTCCAGGTGCAGCCTAGCTCAAAGTGAAAGAGAGTTCCAGCCCGAACGAGGGTCTCCCTGGAGCCTGGGACCCTCTCCAGGTGCCCTGGGGGTTGGCAGGATCCAGGGCCTGGAGCCTGTCTCTGAGGTCCCTGGGTCCCTAGTGGTCTCCTGCACTTCCCAGTCCCCTCCACAATGTGGGATTTGTCCCTTCACGCAGGGACAGAGACTGTACAGGGCAAGCTCACCAGCGGGCAGGAATCTTGGGAGCCTCTGAGAGTTCACTCGGGGGAATAACATAAGCTCAAGCCCCTCAAAGAGAGAAATTAAATGTCGAAGAACAAGATTTGTTGGACAGTGGTGAGCTCCGGAGTCCATAAACCATGGTGACATCTAAGGTTCTTTATCCTCAGCAACTGATTTTCCCCCTTCAGAGCCAACACCACCCTCCTTGACAAACGCGTCAAAGTGGGCGTTAGGATAATGCCGCCCCCCAAGATATGTCCTGGTCCTAACCCCCAGGACCTATGAAAGTGACCTTATCTGGAAATAGGGTCTTTGCAGGTTATGGCCTCAGGAGGACAACATCCTGGATGTAGAGTGGGCTAAGGTCAAAGACGGGTGTCCTTTTAAGAAAAGAAAAAGACTCTGAGATGGAGGGAAGAGCCCACGTGAAGACAGAGGCGGTGATTGGGGTCGTGGTCTACCAGCCCCAGGACGCCAAGGACGGGAGGCCAGGGGAGCAGTCTGGAGCCCACCTGCCAACCTTGATGTCAGATTCCTGCCCTCTTGGGCAGTGAGAGGTGGGTCTCTGTGGGCTTGGTTGCCCACCCTGTGATAATTTCTTATGCTATCTCAGGAAACGGTGAACCACAAGCCTGAGGGGAGGGCCCAGGGGATTTGGCAAATCTGGGCTGCAGATCTCCTTAGGTGAAAACCTGATTCAGGTGTTTCCAGCTCCCTCCGTGGTCCTCAGCCCCATGCCACCTCCATCTGAACACCTGGAGGCAATCCCTTCCTGACAATCATGCGTCCCCCCACCCCCAGCTACCACTGCGCCTCCCCTGTCAAGGACACCATCTGCTGTGAAAACAGATTCTGTGGCCCACGATCATGGACGACCAACCCTTCCCACAGAGCTAGTGGCCTCCAGCTCAGTTCTGACAATGTCCACTTCTGTGCTGCTCAAGGGCATGTGCCCACCTCCTGCAGCAGGGCTGGTGAACCTCTTGACCCTGTGATGGTCACAGTGTCTAGCCATGATTCCAAAGGAGGCCCAAGCCTCCATCAGTCCCTGGAGGGGGCTCTTCTCTCTACCCAGAAGAGACCCCATGCTGGCTTCTTGAGAAATCAGTGTCCTGGAGCCTGGTTAACTGCTAAATCCAGACGGTGGTTTCACAATGAGGGGTCTCAGCTTTCTTCCATTCGGGGCATTCAGAGAGTCCGTCATTCTTCCCGTTCCCCTAATCCATGCTGACCCAGCAGTCTGGCTTCGGAGGATCGTCATGCCCAGTTCAATCCATTTTCACAGTTTCTGGTGGCTCTGTGGGTCACTCACAACCTCCACGGCTCACCTGGGTCAACCTACGCATTTGAGCTGGGTCCTACCGGCTCTAGGCTGCAGGCCAGGTCTGCATCTTCAGTGAGGATCACAGGGGCTCCCCTGTGAGTGACCCTTGTGAATTTGTGTATTTTGGTCCTCACCTTAGGATAATGCCACATTCAGGACTAAGTGTAAGTTCCCCAGGACAAGGGTCTTTGTAATCTTCTACAAGGGGTCAAATCCTAACTGCCCCCATTAGTCCCAGACAGAGAGTAGGAATGTAAGAAACATATACCACAGAATATGTGAGGATTTTCCCCCACCACCAAAGCTTGTGTTGGAAACCTCATCCCTGTCGCCACCGTGGTGGGAGGTGGGACCTAATGAGAGGTCATGGAGGCCACCATCATGGTGGACGGACCCTGAATATGGAAGGGTGTGAGGCTGTGAGCTGGGTGTCCTGACCATCTCTGTCTCCGCCCTTTCTCACAGGGTGCTTTACCTCAGGCTGGGATGCATCAAGAAGGCCCTCCCGGCCCCTCCCACTGGACTTCCCAGATTCAGAATCGTAAGAAACCCCTATTACTCATAAGTAAGTTGTGCATGGTGTTCTGTACCACAGCACAGCGGACTAGGAGAACACTGAAAAGAAACACATTTTAAAGGGTGGGATCTCTTTGGCAGATATTCATCCTCTCACAGTTCTGGAGACCAGAAGTCAGAAACCAAGTGTGGGCAGGGCTGGTTCCCTCTGGGGCCTCTGCAGGAGAGTCTGACCAGGCCTCTCTTTTAGCTTCCAGTTACCATTGGCAAACCATGCTGTTCCTGGGCTTAAAGACGCCTCTCTCTGGTCTCTGCTTCCAACCTCACACCATCTCCCCCCGCCTGTTTTCTATCCTTGTCTTCTAGTGACATTTAATCACTAATTTAGGGCCTGCCTTATACCAGGATGATTACAGCTTGAGATCTTTAACCTTGTTTTAGCCACAAAGACTCTTCTTCCAAATAAGGTTGCACTCACAGCATCCAGGCAAATACAGGTTTGGGAGACCACCGTCTGACCCACCACATGTGGTGTCCATCACCAAGTAGCAGTGAGGCCATCGCCCAGCAGCACAAAGGCTCATTGGCTCACTGCAAACTTCCTCAAAGCCCTCTGAACACCATCCAGGCCAACTCTTCCTCTCCTCCTCCTCCTGATTCTTGTCCCTCCCCACCTGATTCCATGTCCCGACTGCTGTGCACTGATTCACAGCATCTAGACTCTTGGCAATGGACCCTTTCCTCAGCAGGCTTAAAAACCAACAAACAAGACTACGAAAAGCTCCCTGCCAGGGAAAGACTGTGAAAACCCATTCTCCTCTGTCAGCAGCCTCTTTGCGCGCGCACACACACACACACCAATACATAAGTAATTCAGAATAATATTTTTCTTATACTGATGACAAGAAAAATTCACACTCTAGCTTAATTCATCAGGGAACCTGGGACGATCTGATGTCAGTATCTCAGGAATTACCTGGGATGGACTTCACACTGTGATTTAAAAGCCCTCCTGGATCTTGCAATGCATTGATGGGTGTCCAACTGGATGCTACCTCTTGAAGAACAAATGATGGTCTTTTTCTGCTATTTTGTGGCCAGCTACAGATTCAGCTCAAAGTGCCCTAGGAAAATAACAGAACAAGTGTCTGGTTATGTCTATAGTGACATGCACATGGGACTCTATATTTGTATAAGTGCACACATATGCTTATACACACCATTTGTTACTCATTTATTGAGATCCCAATATTTACTCTTGCATTTTACTTAATTTGGCTTATATTTTATTTATCCTCCAATTATTTTTTTTCCAACCTTTCTTGCTTTCAAAGAATTTCTGATTAATTTCATCATATTTATTCAAAGGCCAACTACAAATAAATCCATCTCGTTTCTATCTAATTTATATGTGCAGTATTTTATCATTTATCTTCAACCAGTGGTTCTTGAAGTGGGATGGTGAATAATATTTTGTAATGTTCTTATTGGTAATATGAAATAACCTACAGTTGTGAAAAGTAAATAGCAAATGAGCTGCAGGGGTTTGTGTCTGCAGTAGTGTCCAAACTCTGGAACCGCCAGAGAAAAGGGAATCAAATTACTTCCCTTCCTGTTATTTTCCTAAAATCAGATTCGCAGAGATCAAGTTTACTTTGAACAAATGAACACCTGTGTTCTCATTTTACATATTGATTTATGGACTAAAATGTTACAAAAGAATAGGAAGTCTTCTAAACAGGAACTCAGTGACACTACTTTTGCAATGACAGGTGCATGCTGGCATGGTGCATCGTGGAGGAAGCCGCGGAGTCACAGAGCCCTGCAAGGCCTGCAGACCCTCCCCTCAGCAGAAGCACTTCCAATTTGGACCAAAAGGGACACAGAGAGGACAAAATGCAGGAGGGTTTTCAACCTCTGGACCTTCTGTTGGTGGAAAGTAGGTGGATAAAACTGATGGCTGAAAACAGTGCTACCTTTCATGAAATAGCGAAGGTGGCTAGCAACAGTGCAGAGCTGCAGAGAGTGACTATTGCCCCTCAGAGTGTCCTGGCTGGACCCCAAAGTTACTTTGGGTTGGTGGCTCCTTCTTACATCCCCCTCCTGCTCCTTCTTACATCCCCCTCCTGTCCCACGCTGTATGCAGAGGGCCCGTGGATGGGTAAGAACGGTGCCCAAGAGCTGTACTTAATTCCACATCTGCTTCTGATCTGGATGATGCGGTGTAAACTTTGAGTTGATTCTCTCAGGGAAGAGGCTCCTGAGGACACCAGGAGGCAGAGGGTGTAAGTCCTGAGGACTGGAGGGCAGAATTGGGGCAGCCATCACTTTGACCCTGGTGTGGTGCCAATAAACATTACATAATATGGCAAAGAGGTTTTAGAGATGTTATTAAGGCTACTGAGGAGGTGACCTCAGGATAAAGATTACAGTGTATTGTCTTATGAGATCAATGCATTCACGGCTACCCTGAAAAATAGCAGAAGGGGAGTCAGAGAGATGGGAAGCACTGACATAGGTCATTGCTGACTTTGAAGACAGAAAGTCATGGGCCACAGAAGGAGGAGACTAGAAAGGGAGCATTCAGTTCTTATAACCACCTGGAACCAGATTCTTCAGACACCTGCGTGAACCTGGCAGAGAATTCCTCCCTGTGAGTCTCCAGATAACAGCCCATGCAGACTAATAGATTTTGGCCTTGTGATGTCCTGAGCAGACACATGCCATGCTGGGCTTCTGATCTACAGAACTGTGTGGTAATATATTTGTGTTGTAAGCTGTTATATTTGTGGTCATTTGTTATAGCAGCAATCAAGAACTAATACATGTCAGCCTTTCTCACCGGCCAAGACAAATCATGGTGCTCTGGCCATTGCTGATCTGATGATAGCAAATAGAGCAAGCAGGGTTTAAATAAAGACCCAGCTGTATGAGCCACATTTTGTATGACCTAGCCATGTAGTGCAACAAGATTGTGCCTTCTTTGTTCAAAATATATGCACCTTTAGTGACATTTGAGCTCACCCCAGACACTTCCCCTCTAGCACCTGCTGTTGGGTTAAAAACTTGAAATAAGAATCAGGCCCTAGATTTTTAATCAGATTCTATCCGCAAGCAAATGATAAGCCTGGGGCTGTCACCTAGGCCAGTTCTCCGTGGCTCAGTGGGGACCTGGATGGGAAGAGGGAAAGGTGCCTCAGTGCAGGGTTGGGAGACTACATCCAAGGTCACACAAGATGAACAGCTGGGCTCAGGTGGCACCAGGAGGCAGAGGCAGATCCCAGTGGAATGCAGCCACTCTCTGCAGCTTTTGCGATCTTGGCTACAGCCCTGTAGCCTGCATCCCCAGGTATCATGCCTGCTCTGTTCTTCCTTATAGAATTTACTGGTTTCTAATCCTCCATAAGGACAGGGATTTACTCTGTGTCAACCACCTGCTGTGTCACCAGAGCAGCATCCATAGCTGGCTCTCAGTCAGACCTCCCAGGAGAAAAGGACTGAGGGTCACTTTTCCATTTCAAGAAGACCGGAAGGGACAAGAGTGAGCATGGGGAGGCACTTGGAGGTCTAGCATTTAAGAAAAGAACAGACTACAGTAGTTGCCTTGCTCTGGGAGGATATGGTCATCTCTGAGGTCTGAGGGGCATTGCTCAGCAGGCCCCTGTCATGAGCATGGCTGGGTGGTGAGCCACATGCCATGGTGAATGTTTAGCTACCAGCTCTCAGGGGAATAAAGAAATGTGTGTGTGCATACGTGTGTGTGTGAACGTGCGTGTGTGTTATGTGTGTGTGCACGCACGTGCACATGTGGTTGGTGTGCACAGATAAAGTTCACCTTGAGTTTTATTCAGGATGGACTGTGGCCCCCAATTTACAATTAGCAATACCATCTGTGATACTTTTTTATCTATTTGGGGATTTTTGCCAGGACTTCTGCTAAAGAAGTAGACTTTAGACACTTGTGACACAAATCAAGAGTAACTGTAAGAAGATAAGTACATTAATTGACTTGAATTACAGTTCCTAACTCAAGACGATTCCACTTTTGATTTTTCAACTTTCTGATGTTTCCAAAGTGCCACACACAGGTAGAAAGTGTACCTGGAGTTTTGATCTGTTCCCAGGATTGTGATGAGCAGAGTGATACTCTCCTGTGATATAATATTATATTATAAATCCATATTAAAACTTTATGGCACAGACACAGAGACAAACTTACAAAAATCCAAAAATGCATCTAAATGCAAAAGGGACCTCAATGTACATTTATGGAGACATTTTATATTGTAGAAGAAGCTTGGTGGCCATCCAGAGAGTATGACTCCACCTGTAGAACCATAAATCAAAACCATTTCTAATAAAGTGTCTTCAAGCTTTTAAAATATAGAAACCAAGTGTGATCAATAAGCATGGCTGAATTTTTTTATTATCTTGAAGTTAAAAAGGCTTTTTACCATGACACACACCTAGAAGCTATAAGTGAGAATATGAATAAATTTGACTATATAAGGAGAAAAAATTTAATCTGCTTAGCACAACTCCATAATCAAAGAAAAAAAATGGAGAACTCAAAAAGAATTTGTAACTCAAATCATAGTCAAAGGATTAACTTTCTGGAAAAAAATAAAAGTATGAATCTATGTAAAAAGCAACCAGTCCATAGAGGGTAGGCAAAGAAAGTAACCATTCTCAGGAAAGAAAAGTCCAACGGCTGCTCAGGGGTCATCAGCATCACTTCTTATGAAAAAAAAAAAGCAAAATGAAACTACACCGAGGTACTGTTTTATCAAGTTTGTGGAACACTGAATCTGACAAGATGCAGGGACAGGGACATTTCCTGCCTTGGCTGGTCCAGGTGTAAATTGACAGAGCCTCTGTGGACACCACGGGGTGGCAGAAAATTAGAGGTAAACCCACATTTTAAACTTGCGGACATGCTCCTAGGAACTGTCACTCCTCCTCACAGAACAACATGCTCTATCTTATCAGTTCTCAAGACCTGTCTTAAAAAGTGTGACGAGTTGTACAATTGATGCTCTAGCATGCTTTAATTGGTGGCATAAAATAAGAGTGTGCCTTTTACTAAGAAATTTAAAATGACATGACATCACTTGGTAAAGTTTTTCATTACAGCAGGATTCAGGAAAGACTGAAATCAAAGCATGGGGAATGTTATAGTTGCTGTTATTAATGCAAAAATATAGAACCTACATTCATGATTCATATTTTCACATTGTACCTATGTTAACAGATGCATATATTACATGCCTGTGCACATAATACCCACACATGCGTGTAACTGTTGGCTTGCATATGAGAAGGACAGCTGTGTGGGACTCTGTAACCTTGGATGCCTCCAAAGAAGGAGCTGGACGCTGGAGAAGAGACCTGGAGGGAATCCCATGCTCCATTTTTAACTCTGCATACATCATGCCTTGTGGATATATCGCCCAAACATGGGTACAATTAGAAATTTCTCCAAATCAACTACTAATGCTGTGAGTCCTGCCAGGGTTCCTTTGGCCTCACATAGGCCTTTTGATGGAACACACACATGCATAAATTTTAGCCACTGGGGTGGGAAATAGGAGGAAAAGAAGTTTGTGCCACAGAATCATCCTTTATTCTGAGTCTGGTGGGACTCGTGCAATGATGAGACGTTCTTCCCATACCTCTGAAGTATATTTGAAGTCACAAAGAGCTTTAAAAGTATGGTTTAGACAGAGTGGACTGCCTTTTCTTAGAAGTGAATCCAATTCTATCAAGCTTTTTAGAATTTTTTGCTTTTCTGATTATAAAAGCAATTCTTTTGGGGGGGAAGAAACATTATAAAAATGGCTACAATAGAAAATGGAAATCCCTTTTGCAAAGGTGAGAGAGGCGTGGTCAGGGCCAGGAATGCCTGTTGGAAGAAGCTCTTGGTATTTCAGAGAATAGTGATGTTATGCGTTGACAGGGTCACCCTGACCCAGCTAATGCCAAACAGTGGCATCAGATGTCTGTGTCAAAATGTCCTTCAAATAAAAATAGCTGCGTGGAACTGCGCTGTGTGCTGTGCAGATGTGGTGCCGCAGCTGGACCCACATGAGGGCTGGGGTCTCTGCGAGCTCCTGAGCTGCCTCCAATCCTCCTCTCCAAGCTCAGACTGGACGCGGGAGGCAGGCACACATCAGTTTCAAAGCAAAGCCTGCACATGGGGGGCCCTGAGTAAGTCACCTAACACCCTGATAAAGAGGCCATTGTAACACTCTTCTGCTGTGAAAATGTAATTTTAAAAAATCTTTTCAAGGGGAGGGGGCACAGCTGCAGCAACAAAGCAAGAGCACACACTGAATTGTAGTTACGATGACACTGGAGTTCAGACTGACGGGGCAGAGACCCGATGCACAGGTCCCTGGGGAGCTGGGGGTGGTGGCACTAGGTATGGTGGTCTTCAGGTGGGCTCCACTCAGCCACCTCTGCAGCATGCCCAGTCCACCACAGTGGGAGACCATACGTGCAGCAAGTCGAACAACAACCTGTGTTCTTTGAGTTTGACTTTGTACAGGACGTAAGTTTGTATATGTGTGAATATATTGTAGATGAAGGACTAGAAGAGAAAATTCTAAATCAGAGAGCTACACTTTAATTTTAAAATTAAATAATGGAATCATATATCAACAATAGATTATTAATAAAATCAGTATATGGTATTACACATTATATATATATATATATATATATATATATGTGTGTGTGTGTTTGTGTGTGTGTGTGTGTAATTTAACTAAATACAGTTAAACTACATAACAAATAATCGTGTTAACTTTCCATTACTATATCGAATACCTGAAATAATCAACGTACAAGGAGGAAAGGTTTATTTTGCCTCACGCTGTTGGAGATTTCAGTCCAGGTCAGTTGCCCTGTTGCCTTGGCCCTGGGGCAGTGCAGTGAATCATGGAGGGAGAAAGCTGCTCATCCCACAGCTGGGACCTAATGGCGAGGGAGACGGGCAGGGGCTGGGATCCAGACAGCACCTTCAAGGGCATGTCCCCAGTGACGGGAAGACCTCACACTCGGCCCTATCTCTTAAAATCTCTACCACCTTCAGTAGCACCACACTGGAGACCACGCCTTTAGCACATGGGTCTCTGAGGGACATTTCAGATCCAAATGGTGGCGAGGTACTAAGTGCCACGTACTGAGTAACAATTCCCCTGTCTACTTCCACTGTTACTATTTCTTTCTCATTTGGTCTTGAGACCTTCTGTGGGAAGTGATCATGAACCAAGATAGACATCTGGAGCAAGCCCTGGCCAGCAGGATAAGGTCACGTGTGTCAGTCAGGTGAGATGCAATGAGGAGGTCAAAACCCAAATTCATAGAGCAGAACAGACTTATTACACATTTCCCAGAGAGATTAGACAGGTTGACAGGGATCCCAGGAAGACTGGAGCCAGTAGGGAATTCAGCCAGTGGGTGGGGAGAGACAGAGAGGGAAAGGAAGGAAAGGGCAGGAGGACTGCAGCCTGTGGGCTGTGCTCTACTGAGGTCCATGGGTGCTGTCTGTGCACCCCTCAAGCTTTCTTAGGGGCTTCCCTACATAACTTACGATTGACCACGAGGTTCCATTGTGGTCAGCCACTGTGGGATGTGCTGGGCTTGGGTCAGTGAGCAGGCTACACTGCTAACACCACCCAGGGAGGGGCAAATCTCACCGGGTCAGAAGTGACTGGTGTAGCAATCTCGGGTTTCAAACAAGGATGCCAGCCCAAAGTGGGATGCCCAGGCAGCAGCCACACCAAACGTGTGGGTCCCCACCAGTGTCAGGGCACGTCTCTTCCCAGGGTCTTCCCCAGCCAGATGTGTCTTGATCCACGTTGATCCAACGCGTGACCAGCAGCACAGTGATAACATTCACATTTCCAGGTATTGTTTTTACTTGAGCGGGGAGGAGCATCTTTTGTGTGTCTGATAGAAGCTATGAGTATTTGTATTTGAGTTCAAAGGAAAGGCAGAAGCTATACATATATAAATACACCATTTGCTTAACTTTTGTATTATCGTATTTTATCTTTTGTTTTTCAGAAAAAAAAATAATCTACTGATCACAACAAATGTCATAATTTTTTTGCTGGATTGTCATTTAACTTTTGAATTTGATTGTGATAAAGTTTTTCCCCCAATTCAGAAATTTATGTAGTCAGATTTACCAATCCAATTCTTGTGCAATGCTTAAAGAGGAATTTTTCACCCCACGTTTTCTTTTAATTTTTTATTATTTTTAAATGTATTTATAAATCGAGCTATTGAAAATTGTTTTTTACAATTTATTTTTTCCAAATGCTACCTAGTTATCTTCATGTATCTTCTTTAATAATTTTTCTCTATATTTTAAAATTATATCTTCTAATCCTTATCTGATTTGGTCTACTTATTAATGTCTTCCATTCATGTTTGTTTCTAACACCAACATTAATGTTGACGTAATTCTTGAAATTTTATGTAGAAATTATTTCCCAGAAACCTTGTTTGGTTCTCTCTTTGAGGAAATTCTATGAGCCTCTATTGGGATGATATTGGATACGTGGATTAAATAGGGGGTATGGACGCTTCCATGAGGCTGCTTTCTCGCCCAGGCAGAGTCCCCTCCAAGGGTGACGCCTGCACTTTAGTGCTTCACGGTGTTTTGCTGTCTTCCCAGCGGTGACTGTCAGCACCTCACATCCCCAGCAGTGGTATGCCTGTGGGTGACATGATCTCTCTCACAGCTACCTCCTGCTGCCGTGGGCACAACACCAAGGGCAGCAGCATGGTCAGTGGTCAGCTATGACTATCTTGCTCAGCTTTTGGTCACTGTGATCAAAATAGTGGACCCAAACAACTCAGAGAGGAAAAGGTCTGTTTGGGGCTCATGGTTTGAGAGGGTCAGTCCTTGGCCTGCAGACTGCCTTGCTCTGGGCCTGAGAGGAGGCAGAGCATCAGGGCAGAAGGGCCCAGTGGAGGGAAGCTGCTGCCCATCCGTTAGGTGGGTTAATTAGGTTGCAGTCTCATAGTCAGGCCATTTCACCTCTGAGCATTCCTGCACTAACAGGGGCTTTGGGGACCTCATGTCCAGACCATAAGGGTGACATCTGTGGGTCCTCTTACTGCGATTGCTGTCATTGTCCCCCTTTGGTTTTCCACTTTCTCCGTAACAAACATGTAAATTTGCCCACTTTTTTCTGTCTCTCTTCTGATTGAATTGATGATTTGTTCCAGGTTAAGGTAAATAAGGGTGGTAGTAGTTGATGTTTTTTGACATGCTTCATGGAGATGTTTCTAGTCTTAAAAATTATTAGTACAACTTCAACTTGAGGTGGGCATTTCAAGGTAGTTTACTGTGAGCATTTCAACACATACTGAATGTGTGTGTGCAAACTCACTAAATGATTTAAAGCACAGAACTCATGGATCTCACTAAATACACAATATCATCATCACACATAACAAAATTAATAATTACCCACTTTAAAATGTCCAACTAACCTAAGAAATGGCTTTTGGGGTTGATTCCAAACCAAGGAGTAATTCAGAGTTGAATGTATTTCACATTGTCAAGAAAGCTTCATTGATTCTTTTTTTAATACTTTAGTGTTAAAGTTATCAATGTTTCAGCAATGAGTAGGAGGCCATACTTTTTTTCCCTTTTTCTCTACTAATGTGAGAATGTATTACTTAAAATTTTTTTCTAAAATTAAAGAGACTTTGCATTCTGATAATAAGTTATTATTATTTTTTTCAAAGTATTATTGGATATTGATTACAAAGTGGGATATGATTGGGGTTTTTCCCCCACATCTTTTTTTAACCTTGGCTAGAAACATTATTAATTTTGTTATTTTTTTATAAAATGTAGAGTCTTCTTTTTCTGTGGGCTGAGGTGGCTTCAATGGTCCTGGGGACAATCCCTCCCGCAGCACAGTGGCACACTGCCCCTGAGGAACAACCCCACGCTGGCAACCGCTGTGAACGCTGGGAGGTACGCTCCCCTTTCCCTGTATTACATTCCCATTTCACCTTCCCCCTTACTATATGTCTTCCCTGAGGTCTAGCAAGTCTGATTTTTCTCTTTTGCTTCATGATATTTAATATTTCATACATTTTCTGAAGATATATTTAGCCTCAATTTCCACGGGTTCCATGAAAACTTCCTTTGGACCTGCCATTTTTCTCACTTGTTCCTGAGGTACCCGAGGGTAGGTTCTACCATGTTTATTTCTTATTTGTCTTTCTGCGTGAGTCCTTCCTGGACCACCTAGGAGGAGTTGACTAGAGAGGGGCCTACACCATGTTCCAGGCCAGAGGGAGGCCCCTTCCCACCCAGGGTCACCCAGCTTGACCTTCAGCAGCAGGGCATCCTGAGGGTGGTTCTACAGTCAAGGTGTCAGAATCCTGGGACACCTCTGCCTACCTGTGTGGCTTCAGTCTCTCCAACAGTAACATTTGTCCTGGTCTATGTACCTATCAGGTAAGGATCCAGCCAAATAAGCCTTCCATGGCACTCATCACGATCCTTGGCCAATGAGCTACAGCTGGTATGGTGACTGCTGTCATGTTTAATGGATCAGAGTCGAGTAATAGAGCTAGAATGGTCCTTAGATCCTTCCTCCACAGGAAACTGAGGTCCCAAGCCATGAAGGTCCAGAAGCTTAACCTAATGGCCCATTCTCACTAGTTAAATAGACAGAAAATCAACTCAAAACCAGAATGTGGGATTTGTAATCAGCAGTGGGTCCAAGACTGGTGTGTAGATGGCAATGCTTAGTGAGCCTTTGAAGGTCACCTCCAGGCACACAGCTGTGGCAAGGTCCTTGGAAATGCCTCCATTTACCTGTCTGTGTATGCAAACACCCAGGAAAACAGAAGGACCGAGTTCCTGGACATGTGCCTTTGGCTGGCATTTCCCATAAGACATGGACCAACTCTCATGGCCCCACCTGACCCACCACCAATTTCACACCAAGGGTTATTCACCTCACGGAGACTCTTGGACCTTCACAAGGGCTTGCTTTGCAACTGTTTGCAGAGGTCTGCAGGAACAAAATGATTTCCACTTACTTTGATGTCCACTGCCCTAGCAGGTCCACCTTTGTTATAACACAAGAAAAAAAAAAAAAAAAACCTTGACTTGGCCTCCTTTTGTTCTTTCTCTGAGTTTTACACTTAAATCTAATTTACCTCTATTTTTTTCTAAGAACATTTCCAGTATAAATTGTGGCCTGTAAAGTGGCATATTTCCTCTGGTTGCAGATAAGGAAAAGCTGTAAATAATTTAAATTTCCTGCTGTGCAAAATTACCCAAACAGAAAGTGCATTTTTTTATTCCTGGCACCGAGGACAGCAAAATAAGAAATTGTGCCAATTTCCCTACAGGTGAAATTTTAGCTTCTTTATAAGGTAAGCACTTTGAAGTAAGAAATGCAAAGTGAATTCTTGCAAGGTATGTGAGCATACCTTGCAAGGCCACAGAAAAAACAGCCCACACTCACCTTTCTCACAGACACATAAAGAACACAAAATCACCGATTGCAGTCTGTGCCTGGGACCATTAAGCCACACCCCAGGCTCAAAGACTGTGCTCACCAGTAGCAGGGTCACCACAACTGGCAGCGTAAGCACATGAGATATTCATGAAAGGACCTTGTTCTGTAACCCAGGATTCTGACGTGCACGTTATTTGAACCTCTGTAAGCCACTCGTCTATCCTGAAGCACCCATGTGACCTATTCCTCCCCTTTTAATGAACAAGTCATTGCAAAACGAGGCCACGTCTAGGTCTAGCAGCCATGGGCACTGTGGGGACTCCAGAGGAGCTTGCAGTCATGCAGGATTGCAGAGCCTCCTTTATGACCAGTTCAGCACTGAAGCTGGCAAAGCTTCATTCTCAATAACCAGAAGGTCAGAGAGCAGGAGGCGGCAGAGGGAGAAAAGGAGGGGCAAGTTTTAAAAACATTCCTCCTGCCAAATGGCCTCTGCAGGTCCAGCTGGAGGGTGTCACGGGATCCCCCTGGAAACAAAGAATAGACCCTCAGCTATTCCAGCTGTAAACATCCACCTTTGCTCAAGGTCGCCCCTCTTTGAGCTTGCCCCAGGACTGCCATTGTCAGGAGCCATGCAGGTGGCATGCTTTGCCATGCTTCAATCCTGATGGTTCTGGTCCTGGGAGACTTCTCGAGACCCTCCAAGCAGGATGCGTCTTCCTCTAGGTTTCCGTCCCACTTTGGGCTGCACCTTCTTCTCGGTGACTTATAAGCTCTGTGGAGAAAGGGATTTTACCTGTCTTGCTCTCGGTGGCAACCCTCTGAAAGTTCCTTCCCTCAGGGAAGCTCAGTGAGTACTTCTAGACTCATTCACACTCAGGTAACTCAGGTCCTGTGTCCTGCTGAGTCCCAAGGGGACAGTGTAGCCCTTTCTTGGACTCTTCGTGGAATGGCCTTATATCTAGCTATCACAAATATGACTGGCTTTGGGTGCTCAGGATCTTAAAAGGAGGCTGGTGGCCAGTCCACAGGGGGTCCTCAGTTCCCTGCTCCAATGATTTCCTCAACCCTGAGGCCCGGGAGATACAAGGTCAGTGGAGAGTCTGAAAACTCTCACCCACAGCTCAGGAAGGGCTGTGTGCACCAACCTGGGAGCTCTAGTCTTTGAACTTTTACAGAGAATACATTTACCTTTCGACCTGGAAGTGGTCTGGTGTAACCAGAGAGGGCTTGGCTGGCCTTACTTTGGGTTGTGGCAGGACTATCACAAGCTCACAAGTGCCATTCAACAATAACTGGCACATGTCTCCACTGAGCTTCCCACTGAATTCAGTCTACTTTGAAAATACCTACTTATGACCCCCCCCCAAAACAGGAACAACAACAAAATCTCCAGAATGGGTCTCTTGTCACATGACAGAACCACAGAACAGAGCACAGAGCAGCCTTCTAGAAAATTCACCATCCTTTTGTCACTCTGGACAAAAGGGGCGTGGCATGGTGCTGGAGCCTTAAAGCCCATTTTGCCACCAGCCTCCTAAGAAACCGACTTGGAGTAGGTGGCCCCCGGCACTGGCTCAGCACGAATGGCAAGAGCCAAGCTTAGCTGCTGGTCCTCATCATCAGCTCCTCCCAGTGGGTGAGAGAGCTCCACCACAGAGGGTGAGCGGCGCAGTTACGTCCGCCCTCAAGCTATTCCATATATCACCACCACCTGCTTCAGCTGCTACTATTTGGTTTCATTGATTTAGTTCCAACTAGTGCCCTTAAGGAGTTGGAGAATGGCTTCCCCTTAATTTTCAGCATTACCTTCACCAGGCAGCTTCATTAAGAGGCCCATGTCTCAGCGAGCCCTGTCGTCTCTGGCGGAAGGTTAAAAACAGAGGGAGATGAACTCCTCCCAGCCAGGGCACAAAGGGGACCTACATGCAGCACTTTCCTGTGCAGTGACCGGTACTCAAGGAGGAAGTCGCCACAGGATTTGAGTGAGCTCCTTCCCCTCCTGGTGTCCTCTCTGCGCAAGGTTAACAGGTCTTATTGTACAGGTGGGAATCATTCCACCTTCCCATCCCCCACCCCAGTTCTCTTGGCTCCTCAGCAGGGTCACGGATGAAGAAATGCACGGGGCTTGCAGTGCATGCGGACCCCCAGTCCCTTGCTTGCTTTATGCCCACAGTCCTCAGCGGCGAAGTATCTCACCTCCTGCGCACCCTACACTGTACAGTTCTTCTCTCACTTTGATTCTTTTATTTAAAAAATCATCTAGTGTTTCTTCCATGTTGGCATTATGAATGCTAAAGCCTTGTGAAGGTCTTCAAAGATCTCAGCCCCCTTGTCTTAAGAGTAAGGGCAGTGGGAACAAAGCAGCTGCGGGTTTTGTCAAGGGTCACCGTGACCTTGAGGGGACAGGGTCTAAAGATACGTGAGTCCTCTAGGGTACCCTGGGGCTCAGAAGCCCCACCTGGTCCTGCTCCTCCATTGGTCAAAAGTGGCCCCAGACCTGAATCCATGTCCCATCTCAGAGTCCATGTCCCCTCTGCTGCCCCAACACAGCATCCTAGCAAGTCTTCCAACACCTAGGACACTGCTGGTCTCAGATACTCTGTGCCTTGGGACCCCGACATACACATCTGTGTACATCGATTTATTGATATTTGGAAAAGAGAACGGGTACCTGTGTGTGAAGCTCAGGACGCGACCTTCAGCCTTGCTTCAGTGGGCACAGCGCGCGCACGCACGCACACACACCTGCGCATGTGCACAATACACCTCCACCTTTGGCAACCCTAGGAAATCCCCAAATGAGCAAAGACCAGTTGCATCAAAGGCTCACACCGTCCCTGGCTGCCGATGGCCTGGCGCCCCCAACAGTCTCAGCCTGGTTCTGTGTCCTCAGGCACTAGAGGGCCCCCATCTGTCTGGTTTCTGTTCTCTGCAGCCTGCTGACCCACGTGGCGCTATACAGTGTTGAAACCTTTGAGATGATCGTGGGGTTAACCTCTCTTCTCCTCTCATTTCTGAGTCTCTCTCCCCATTCGCCATTTTCAGCGTGATTTTTTTGGTACACCTGTAAGTGGTGCTTTGTGGATCCACACTGGATATTCCCTGTTCACTGTCTTGTTCATAAAGAAATTGCAATTTTCTGGGCTCTCATTAAAGCGCCCCAGAGGATACTCGGGCTTTCTTCGGCTTCCTGTAATATTGTGCCATTTTTATTGTGCAGTGTGCTCCTCTCGGTGGATGCTGAAGTTTCCTTTACTCTGTTCCCTTAAGTTCCCACAGGAGCCACAGGTTTAGGGAGGTTCATCAGATCTTTCAAAGTCTGAAACTCAGACATTGGATTCCCCGACAGGCACGTAGGAGCAACTGCGGACCCTGAGCTGAGGCCTTGAGCCAGTGAAAGTCAGAGAGTGAGGGTCTGCCTTTGTCTACTACTAGAGATGGTGCCAAGAGGAGGGGATTCTAACTTTCCCATGGAGAAATTCTAGTCAACCCCTTCTTCCCGGTCGATGTAACATCACTGCCACAATAATGCTCTAAAAGTGATTAATTACACCACTCATAGTTGAAGGGACTGAAGAACTATGTGCTGAAGTCTGAATATGTTCCCAGGATACATGTGTCAGAAAATCCCCAGTGTGGTAGGAGGCAGAGCTCAATGGGCAGTGCTGGGACCATGGTGTTGCGCTCTCTAGAATAAATGAACACCACCATAAAAACAGCTCATGGGGTGGGTCCTTCCCTCCTACTGTCCACTGCGGGATGAGACAGCAAGAGGACCCTCACTGCCTGCCGGCATCTTGATCTTGGACTTCTCAACCTCCAGAAAGGAGAGGAAAGAATATTTCTGTACTTTTTAAATGATCTGTGCTCAGGCATTTTGTTGTAGCAGCACAAATACAATAAGACCTATGGAGATGGGGACGACCAGAAGAACCAGAGCCCAGACAAGCCTTCCTTCCTGCCAAGACGGTAGCTGCCAAGGCTTTCTCCTCCCAACATTGCCAATGCTGAGCCTGGGCTGCAGATCAGGCTTGGCTGACCTTAAAGGGTGCTACTCATAGGCTTTGGGACGCCGCTTAGGGGTACAGTGACGTCTTGGAAGCCAGCATAGCCCACAAACACATGGAGTGTCCCCATGAGAATTTTCTGAGCTCCATGGCTGTGCTGGAAACTGGAAGACCTGGACACCAGCACAAGTTGAGCTTTCCTGAAGTCCTTCAGTTCTGAGAGACCATCTCAGCAAAGTGAGAAACCGAGAAGAAACTAAAACAAAGCTGGCCACCCCCCAGTCCTAGGCCTGTGTGAGCCGGATCAGGGGGGACCGAGCTCACAGACCCAAAGGGCAGGACACTTAGAGCTGAACACGCAGAGACTCCTCAATAAAATCTGGGAAACCCATGGCCAATCAAGGGGCATGGCATAAACAGAGCAAGATCTTCCCCAGAGCCCCAGGAGAACACAGGCCAGGAGGGGCGGGGTCTGCAAGAGCATCTGAGTCATCGCTCCCCAAGAAGCTTGCCGGATATTGGAACCTGTGTAAGATAAAAGGCTGAAGAACTAAGCTCAAAATCTCCGAAAGGAAGAATGCAGGACTGAGGCGGAAAACAAAACTAGAAACCCTCTCAAAAAAACTCTTCTTAAAAAGGGGGTTAATAGATGTTAAGCAAATCTCACTAAAATTTCAATTCAGCTCTGACACAAAATAATGTTAACTGGATTGGGGAGATCAGTTGCTCCTCCCACACGGGGAAAGGCAACTGTCACAGATAGAAGATACTGTCTCGAGCACCTGTGATTTATTTATATGCAATGCCTGGGATATAATAAGAGTCATTAGACAAGCATTGGGACCAATAAATAAGAAAATGTAAATGCACACACACACACACACACACACACACACACACACACGCTATGGTTTTCATCCCTAACATGTAAAATGGTTGGAAGTTAAAGATCCATACTATAAAATCTGGACAATGGAGCAACTTTCTTTGAACTCACCAGAGAACCGAGGTCACCAAGCAAAACACCAACTCCACATCTAAAGAGGCGAGAGCATGCAGAGAATGTCAGCCTGGATGTGGTCATCTGGAGTGAGTCACAGGCTGGAAGGATGCTTACATGGCCATTCTCATGAGCTGCTGGAGGCTCTCATGATAGGGAGAACTCCTGGGGCACAGTCATGGGGGTTTCCTAACATTTGTGGGGTTTATTTCCAAAAACATCATGTTCTCATGTTGAAGATTTGAGGAAGATACTCCCCAGGCTCTGGCAGCAGCAAGGAAATCATTTTGAAATTCAGGGGAATTCTCCACAGCCAAGGATGACTCCTTTGGAATCTGTCAAGACATAATCCCAGCTGGGGAAAGGGGAAATGGAACTAGCCTTCCTGTCTGACAGGAGGGGAAATACATAACATCACAGGTCAAGGACTTAAGGAAATAGACTAGGGATATTGCAGCCAAGGACAAGAATAAGAGCAAAGAGGAAAAGAAAAGCACTTGTGAAGGTCATAGCCCAGAGCACAGGCCCACTAAAACACTGAAAGTTAATTACAAAATTACAGAGCACTTTCCCTCTCCCACACATTACCACCACATTAACAAGACCCAGACAAAAAAAATAATAATAGATCACAGCCAGAAAAGAGCTTCAGCATAAAGGCTTTACATAAGGAGGAACATCTAGGGAAGCCCACAATCAATAGAGGAGAAGAACAATGATGTTGAAGGAATATAAAGCTTAGCACTTACAGCTACAGAAAACTTCAAACTCCCAATCAGATCAGCATAAAACCTAGCTCCACTGCCCCCTCATTCCCATTCCTGTTACCTAATACCTCGTGTACCGCCTTCAGGGAAAATCCACAAGCCCTATGAAAGGTACATAAAAGCACAGTCCAGCTGAGCATAGTGGTGCATACCTGTAATCCCAGTACTCAGGAGGCTGAGGCAGAGGGATCACAAGGTCAGGACCCACTTTGACAACTTACAGAGACCCTTCTCAAAATAAAGAATATAAAGAGCAGGGGATATAGCTCAATGGTACAATGCCCCTGGATTCAATTCCCAGTACCCAAAACAAACAAAAAAACAGACAGACAGAAACAAAGAAAAGAAAAAGACAACCTGGGTCCGATCCTCGACACCACATAAAAACACACTAATGTATCCACCTAAAAATCAAAGATACATAAATAACCTGAAATGAGAAGGCCAGCATCAGAACCAGGCACATACATGACACAGACATTGGAATTATCAGACCAGCAACTGAGAATAATCATGTGCAGTATTTTAGTATATCTAATAGAACAAGTACACAGAAACATATTGGCAATGTAAAAATAAAGTTGAAAACTCTAAGAAAGAAAAAAAATAAAAATGTAAAAAATTTTTTAAAAATCCTGTAAGAGAAATTAACGTTATTTTGATTATCTCATTAGTAGACGTGATATGGTAATTTATTACTCAAATTTAAGTCAATTTAAAACTTCCCAAAGTGAAATACAGAGAAAGAAAAAAGAATGAAAGAGAACACCCAAACACCATGGGGTGGTTTTTCAAAGGAGTAATGTGCATATCTAATTGGTACATCAAAGGAAAAGAGCAAAATAATGATTTGAAATACTGATTTTCCACAATTAGTGATAGACGTTAAATAACAGATTCCAGAATGTTATAGAAAGTGAATCTCTTCTCTTCTAAAAATGTCATAGTTATACATATAAATTCAAGCTTCAGAAAAAAAATTCTTGAAAAAAGCTAGAGGAACAAAAGAATATTACCTATTGAGGAACAAGGATAAGAATTACAGCAGATTATTCATAAAAAATATGCACATGAAAACAATGTGAAGTGAAATATTTTAAGATCAAAAAAGCTAACAAATTATTTTTGAGGCACAGAAAAATATTTATTTAAAAAAAATTGGGCTGGGGTGGTGGCTCAGTGGTAGAGTGCTCGAGTAGCATGCATGAGGCACAGGGTTTGATCCTCGGCACCACATAAAAACAAACTAATATATCCACCTAAAAATTAAAGATACATAAATAAATAATTTTTTTAAAAAAATATATATATATATACGTTCAAATGGAAAGAGTGGGTTTGGATTCCCTCAAGAGCAAGAAGCCCTACTTTAAATTATTTATCGAGCATTTCATCCATATCATTTTCTTTGGGATCTGATGCTGCAGAGCTATGACAGTCTTCTGGAGCTGTCAGGGTGCCTTGTCTTCACATTTCCTGTGTTCCTGCATTGAGTTTTGTGTATCTGGTGGGTCCGTTCTCTCCACTGCTTTCCTGGGGCAGACTGTTGTAGGCACCTCTCTCCTGATCATGGTCTGTGGCTGTTGGGTTAGTGTGGAACGTTGCCTTTGTGTCCTGCTGTGGGGTCTCTCTGTAGCCACTTTGGGTGTAACCGAGACTTTGGACACAATGCATATTGCAGCAGAGTCAAAGGGACCCACTGTCTCTGAGGCCATGCAGGTCCAGGGGCATCCCAGCAGTTCAAGCAGGTGTGGTACAGACATCAGTGGACGTGGGAGACTCACTGTGTGACCACTCCTACAATGGGAGAAGTGGCCTCGGTTGGGCATGGAGGTTTCCTCAGGCACTGTTGAGGGTGCCTCGGCTGCTAGCCAGGGCCTCTGGTGCTGGGAACCCCAGCAGTGGGGGCAGAGGGGACTGCAGTACCTGCCCCTCCATGGTTCTTACCATGCAGTGCCCAGACACAGTACCAGGGCCGGGAAGTGGCAGGAACCATGTGGGCAGGGTAGCACAGGAATCAAGAATGTTCAATGAAATCTAAGAGAACACCCATCACCAGCTAAACAAAATTAGGGAAAGAATGCAGGATGTGAATGAGAACTTCCGCAAAGAGAGAAGAATCTTGAAGATCAATACAGCAGAGGAAGGGAATGGGGGGGAGCAGGGAGGGAAAGGGGACATACCAGGTATTGAAATGGGGCAAACTGTGTTTAATGTATTTATGAATATGTCAAAATGAGCCCCACTACTATGAATGACCATGATTCATTAATAAAAATACAAAAATAAAATGGCTTACTTATTATGTTTTTAAAGACAATAAAAAAGAATGAAACACATCTTGGAAATTAAGCACTCAACAAGTTAGTTAAAAAACTATAGTTGAAAACTCTAACAGATCAAGCAGAAGATCAAGCAGAAGAAAGAATATCTAGATTTAAAGATGTGACTTCAGAAAGAAGGAAAAAATAAGAAAGAAAGATAGACTTTAAGACCTTTGGACACCATAAAAAGGAACAAATATCTGCATTTTTTAAGTACTCAAAGGAGAAAAACTTAAGGCAGTGAAAAACCCATTCAGTAATGCAATAGCTGAAAGATTCCCTAATCTTGGGAAAGATGGACATTCACATACAGGGATCCCACAGAATTCCAAATAGACACAACCAGAAAAGATGTTCACCATGACATGTTGCAGTCAAGCTGCCAACAGTACAAGACAAATAAAACGCTAAAAACCACAGGAGAAAAGAGCCAAATCACCTTCAAGGGTACTTCTGTTTAATTAATAGCATATTTCTCAGCAGAAACCACACAGGACTGGAGAGAATACAACAGGTCAACTCCTGAAAGAAAATAACCACCAATCAATAGTACCATACCCAGCAAAGCTATCCTTCAGAATTCACCAAGAAATAAAACACCTTTAAAGACAACTTAAAAACAGGGAATTTATCACCAACCAGATTAGCCTTTCAAAAGATGTCTAGAAGCCAAAGAAAAATAAATAACATTTCAAAAAAGGGAAATTACAGGACAAAATCTCATCAGTATAAATGTGAAAAAACTCATTTTTAAAATTAAAAAATTGAATCCAGCCCAGTATATAAAGGACACTGTACCATGACTTAGAAAGTTTATTCTGCAGATAAAAGGAGGGTTTATCATCTGTAAAGCAATCAGATTAATGGACCATATCAATAGAGTAAAAGAGAAAAAGTGTAGCTTAGTAGATGCAGAGAAAACATTGATAAAAATCCAACATTCATTTATTTTTTTAAAAAAGCTTTCAGTGAACTAGGAATGGGAAGAAACTTCCTTCTCTGATGAAGTTGTTAACAAAAAAAATATAAAAACCTTACAGCCAATATATTACTCAACAATGAGATCCTAAAGCTGTTCCCTCAGAATTTATAATAAAGATAAATTATCCCACTGACATTACTTCTATTTAACATTGCACTAAGAGTTCTAGATAGTGTAATAAGACACAAAAAAAGAGTTAAATATTAGAGGAAATGACACAAATCCTTTACTCATGGATAGCATAATTGTATAAAAATCCAAATGAATCTAGAAAGGGTGTAAAAGCATCAAAAAGGTGAATTTGGCAAATTTGCTGGAGAAATGGTAAATACACAAATTTTAAATGCTTCTTTCTGTATATTATCACATTACATTTTATCTGACCCTTCAAATCTATCAATAGTTGTTCTGATGTCGGGTGCATATATATTTACAATTGTCATATCCTCTCAATGAATTGAACTTTTTATCACTGTGTAATGACTGTCTTCATCTCTTATTTTTTACAATTGTTTGACTGGAAGTGCCTGTTATCTGATACAAGGGTACCTTCCCACTCTGCTCTCTGTTGTTCCCATTTGCATTGACTCTCTCTCCCCCTCCCTTGACTTTCAGCCTATGCAGGTACTTAAAAGTGAAGGGGGTCTCTCACAGGTAGCAGGTAGTTGGTTCTTTAAAAAAAAATCATCCAGTCACACTATGTCCTTTAACTGTAGAATTTATCCATTTACATTTAAGGTAATTACTAATAGGTAAAAATTTACTATTTCCATTTTGTTAATTGTTTTCTGGTTGTTTTGTAGACATTTCATTCTCATTTTTTTCTTACTCTCTTCTTTAGTGATTTGGTGTCTATTTTGAGTAATGCATTTTGATTCCTTACTTTTTAACTGCATCTATTGCAGGTTTTTATTTGTAATTAGCCTAATGCTTATATAAACATCTTAACATAGTTATTATAAGCTACTTTATTTTGATCACTTTTAAAACTCAATATTTCACTCCATCCCTCACACGTTTTAAGTTTTGAAGCCAGAGTTTACATTTTTTATGTCACACAGTCCTTAACAAACAGTCGTTACAATAACAGTAATCCTTATTATTTTACTGTTGTAGGGGGATTTTTAGCCTTCATGTTAAACATCATAAGAGAGGTAAACACCAGCATTATAGTATCAGCATATTCTGAGCTTGGGCACTTTCAGGTACGTTTGTCATTGAGTTTTATCCACTTTCATATGTTTTTGTATTACTAATTAGATCCTTTTCTTTCAGCTTGAAAACCTCCTGTTAGCATTTTTATGACGGGTCTAACGGGGATGAACTCCACAGCTTCTGTTCATTTGGGAAAGCGCTGGCTCTCCTTCATTTCTGAAAAATGACTCTTGTGGGTACAGAATTCTTAGTGTACAGTTGTTTTCCTCCATGCTTTGGCCATATCATCCCCTGCTCTCCTCGCCTGTCAAGTTCTGATAGCCTCCGCTAGCCTTGTTGAAACTTGCTTACGTACGTGTGATTTGCATTTTTTTTCTCGTTGCTTTCAAGATTTTCTCTTTATCTTTGATTTTAGACAGTTTAACTACAATGTTTTAATTTCTTATTTAGATTGAATCTGATGTTTGCCCTTTCTCTGCCTGGATATTTATATCTTTCTCCAAATTTGGGAAGTCTTCTGCCATTAGTTCTTTAAATAAACTTTCTACCCATTTGTTTCTCTCTTTTTTGAACTCCTATAACTTATTTTCTCTTTTGACTCTTTCCCACGAATCCCATAAACTTTACTTATTCCTTTTCATTCACATTCTTATCTCTGCTTAAGTAATTATTCTACTGATCCTCTTCGTTGCACTTCTTAATTTCATTCATTGTAGTTTTCAATTATAGAATCTGTTTGATTTTTAAAATAATATTCATCCCTTTGCTAAACTTCTAATTTTAGTTGTTTATTGTTTTCCTGATTTCACTGAATTGTTTCTCTGTATTTTCTTTAAGTGTGCTGAGCTTTTTTAGAACAATCACTTTGAATTCTTCATCAGGCTATCCATTCACCTCTGTTTCTCTGGGGTCACTTCCTGGAGATTACCATGTTGTCTTGCTGATGTTGTGTTTACTTGGTTTACTTGGATTCTTTCCTTGTTGCCTTACATCAGTGTCGGTGCTTGTGAAGAAGCAAGGATTTTTCCCCATCTTTGAGGACTGGCTTTGTCTGGGAAAGCCTTCACAGGTCAGCCCATCCAGAGTTTCTGTGCAGCCTTTCTATCATGGCCAGGGGGTGGACTTGCTGCTTCAGGAAGGCTGGCCTGGTGCCTGAGTTATCGGGGCCGGCCCAGTCACTGTGACTGTGTGACAGGCCTGGCTGTGGACTGATCTGACACCTGCAATACACCCGGAGTCTGGGACTGTGGGAGTTTATCTGACATGAAATGGGCCTAGAGCTTGTATCTGCTGGGGCTGTTGTGGAGTCTAGACCCACAACACTAGTCTGCTGATTAGAAATGCAGGGGCTCACCTGGCCCTTGGGATGGCCTGAAGACGAGCTGAGGAATCCTGCCTGGCCCCGGAGCAGCCTTGGAGGCTCAGTCTGTGGGTGCCACCTTGAAATCCAGGGCCATGGGTGTGACCCCCACTGGGTTTTATTGGGGTGGGCTCAATGTTAGGATCCAAGGAAATATAGTACTCATGTCCTCTCTTTTCTCCACTAAAGGGTTCTCTCCCCACTCTCAAGTCTATGGGTATGGTAGGCATGAAGGAGGTAAAGTTAAACTATCCTTCCTACCCTCCGCAATAATCTTTTCTTATTGTTATGCTATAATCAGTTGCCATAACCAGTTACCCTGATGTCTCATCTAGTTTCTTCAGCTCTTAGGAAGATAATTTTGCACATGGGTAATTGTCTGAATTGATGTTTCTACAGGAGACAGACCTGGAAAGTTGTAGTTCCACTGATGACTTTCCTATCTGTATACTATCAAAATAATTAGTCATGAAAATTTTAAATTTTTTTTCATAAAGTATTAGAAAACACCAAATACTGAGAATAAATTAATAAAAAAGTACCATTATTTTCCAATGAACACTGTACACTAAAAAAAAATGATTTAAATAAGTGAAATGTTTCTCTATTGGAATATTTAATATTGTTGAGTCTCCCAAATTTGCTGTAGCATTGACAAAATTCAAATAAAATTCTCAGAAACATATTTGAGGAAATGAACACTATCAATAAAGTGGAAGTGCAAATCCAGACTGGGATAAAATATTTTTCAGAAAAAAATATTCACATGTTGAATATTTAACGTGATCCTAATAATCAATACTAAAAAGATAAGACCTAATTTTTTCAAGATGAAAAGGATTGAACAGGAAGGGAGATCAGTAAAGAAAAGAGATCAGGAGAGGGAGGAGGAAGGGGAGGGAAAAAATACTGGGGAACAATATTGGGTATTGTAATATCATGTGCATGCACAAATATGTAGCAATGAAGATTATAAGACATCAATTTAAAATATGGAAAAAAGAATTGAATGAGCATTTCTCAAAAAGAGTAAATACAAATCATGCTGAGAAGTGCCTAACATCAATGTTCAGCAGGGACATATAAATTAAGACCACAATAAACCACCACGCCACACCCTACAGACTAGAACAAAATGGTAAACAGATTTTAAAAGGAATCTCAGTCCTCAGCTCGACTTTTTGTGGTGTCCCAAGGAAACCCTAAGGAAGGAGGATGGGATCCATTAATCCACACAGTTGTAAGAAGAAACTGGGAGTTTGGGATTTTAATTAGATAAACAGAAAAATACAAATACTAGAAATTTCCTTAAACTCAAGATTGCATTTCTCCAAAGTGAGCTAGGAGTGGCATTCCTGACTGTAAGGCTTTCTTTCAGTGCTAGCATGGGATAAGAGTGGGTTTCTAGAACGCGGATCACACCCTACAACCCACACTAGTCTTCAGGAGAGGCCCCTCCGCCTGCCTGTTATACTTTCTCCCCAAATCAAGTCCGTGCCTGATGAATTGGTTACACGCTAGTGTCTCAGGACTGAGGCCAACTTTGAAGTCGCTGTCATCCTCCTTTCCCCCTCTCTTGGGTTTTCATTTTAGAATCTCTTATTCTTCCAAACATCTTTAATCTGTGGCTTTTATTACATAGAATCTAGATATTCTATTTGAAACTCTTAAAGAGTTTTAGAAGAGTTAACATAGTTTTTTCTAATAAGCAAAGTTGCTTTTCTTGTGTGTGGTCTTAATTAATTGTGTGGGTATCAGTGTTCCATGGTGGGACACTTCCCATCCCTGATGAACTAACTGAATGATCAGATGAAAAGTGAGTGGAACCTTTTCCCAGGACTCTCGCGCTCTGCTCAGTGCCTGGTACCTAAGAATCATCCTCTCGAACATGCCTTTGCTTGCCCTGGAGGGATGGGAGGGCGGGTACTGCCACACACACACCAGAACAGGAAGCCATGCCACTGCATGAACAGCTTCCCCTCCACTGTCTTCATTTCCCTCTCCTTTAAATTCCTAACGTGACCAGAGGGTAGCTGAGAAAGGTGGTGCCCACGGCTGGCAACTCTCCCCAGGAAACATCCATCCTTCCACCAGCATCTCTAGGGGGGTTGCTTGCCCAGTTACCAACCTTGACCAAGAGTCGGGCTTTAAATGTTTCCCCCCTTGCTACCCTGGTCCTGCTGCAAAGCAGAAGGCAGAATTCGGGACAAAATGCAAGAGCAGATTCCTGAAAGGAATCTGAAAAAATCCTTCGTTGCTTTTTTTAGAAGGAACTTAAATTATTCCATGCCAACTCTGTCAGGGTCTCAAGAGTCCCCTTTTCTAGGTAAAAGCATCTTTCCCTGCTCATTATAGACCATGCATTCAGGCAACAGCCCCTAAATATTTATGCAGTACATCCCCTAGGAGAAAGCTTATGGGGAAAATATGCGTTTGTAAAAAAGAAAAATCCTAAGGGAAAGATTCCAAATCATGGAACATTGTACAAAATGCACGTATGGACCAGAAGACGAGGCTTTTCCAGAGAAACTCATTTCCTTCAGAAAAGAGCAAGATTGGGAAATCATTCAACTTCTGCTTTCCCAGGGGAAATGACCAGGGGTGTGATGATACTTTGTCTTTTCCTGCCTCCAGGCCATGACCAGGATAAAGAGGAACAAACAAAGAATCTCTTCCCTTCCACTTCCTGTTTGTGCTATTTCACACAGACGCATCATGGCACAGCCTGGAACGGCTGAAGGAAAAATTTAAAAAAAAAATGTTTTGTTAATGTGGTAGAAGAGCAGATGATATTTTTATCTGTTTTTGCACATTCAGTAACATATTGTGTTCACAGTTCAAAAAAATATTATGATCACTTTTGTTTAACTTAGAGGATCTGGACCTGCAATGCATTCAGGTCAAGTGCGATCTTCTAGCCACCACACTTTCTCTGCAATATTTCAGGAACCCTGGTCCTGGCAGCCTCATCTAGCTGACGATGTCGCTGTCTAGAGAACAGGAAAAAGTACCAGCACAAAGAAGAAAACAGGACTTGGTCTGCAAAGCGCCCCATGGATATGGCTGCTGCAGTTTGAATGAGCTCCCTAAATGTTCATGTGGCAGAAACATAATCCCCAAATTCACATGCTAATGATGTTTTTTTTTAATTTGTTCTAATTAGTTATACATGACAGCAGAATGCACTTCAACTCATTGTGCACAAATGGAGCACAACTTCTCATTTCTCTGGCTGTGCACAAGGCAGAGTCACACCTTTGTGCAATCATACACATACATAGGGTAATAATGTCGTCTCATTCCAAGTCTTTCCCACCCCCACACCCATCCCCTCTCCTCCCTCCCCTTTGCCCAATCCAAAGTTCCTTAGTTCTTCCCTACCCACCCCCCATTATGGATCAGCATCCTCATATCAGAGAATACATTTGGCCTTTGATTTGGGGGGATTGGCTTATTTCGCATAGCCTGATATTCTCCAACTCCATCCACTTACCTGCAAATGCCATAATTTCATTCTTCTCTAAGGCTGAATTGTGTATATGTACCACATTTTCTTAACCCAGTCACCTGTTGAAGGGCATCTAGGTTGATTCCATAGTTCAGCTATTGTGAATTGAGCTGCTATAAACATTGATGTGGTTGTGTCACTGTAGTATGCTGATTTTAAGTCATTTGGATATAAATCAAGGAGTGGGATAGCTGGGCCAAATGGTGATTCCATTCCAAGTTTTCTAAGAAATCTCCATACTACTTTCCAGAGTGGCTGCAACAATTTGCAGTCCTACCAGCAATGTGTGAGTGTATCTTTTCCCCCACATCCTCGCTAACACTTATTGTTGCTTGTATTCTTGATAATTGCCATTCTGACTGGAGTGAGATGAAATCTCAGAGTAGTTTTAATTTACACTTCTATAATTACTAGAGATGTTAAATATTTTCATATCTTTGTTGATCAATTGTATATCTTCTTCTCTGAAATGTCTGTTCAGTTTCTTTGCTGATTTGCTGATTGGGTTACTTGTGGGTTTTGTTTATTTGTTTGCTTTGTTTTTTTGCTTTGGGTGTTAAGTTTTTTGAGTTCTTTATATATCCTGGAGAACAAGGCTCTGAGATGCATGTGGTAAAGATTTTCTCCCAATCTGTGGGCTCTCTCTTCACGTTATTGATTGTTTCCTTTGCTGAGAAGAGGCTGTTTAGTTTGATTCCATCCCATTTATTGATTCTTGATGTTATTTCTTGTGCTTTAGGAGTAGTGTTAAGGGAATTGGGTCTTAAACCAACATGGTAAAGATTTGGGCCCACTTTTTATTCTAGTAGGTGCAGGTTTTATCTGGTCTAATGCTTAGGTCTTTCATCTACTTTGAGTTGAGTTTCATGCATGGTGAGAAATAGGGGTTTAATTTCATTTTGTTACATATGGATTTCCAATTTACCCAGCAACATTTGTTGAAGAGACTATCTTTTCTCCAATGCATATTTTTGGCAACTTTGTCTAGTATGAGATAATGTATTTATGTGGGTTTGTCTCTGTGTCTTCTATTCTATGCCATCAGTCTATGTATCTGTTTTGGTGCCAATACCATACTGTTTTGTTACCATAGCTCTGTAGTATAATTTAAGGTCTGGTTCTGTGATGCCTTCTGCTTTATTCTTCTTGCTAAGGATTGCTTTGGCTATTCTGGGTCTCTTATTTTTCCAAATGAATGTCATGATTGTTTTTTCTATTTCTTTGAAGAATGACATTGGGATTTTGATTGGAATTGCTTTAAATCTGTTAACACTTTGGTAGTATGGTCATTTTGACAATATTAATTGTCATATGTCCCTTCCCATATGTTCCTATTATCCCTAGTTTTTCTAGTGTTTGAACATGAAGAGGTGCTGTATTTTGTCAAATGCTTTTTCTGCATCTATTGAGATGATCATATGATTCTTATCTTTAAGTCTATTGATGTGATGAGTTACATTTATTGATTTCCATATATTGAAACAACCCTGCATCCCTAGGAGGATGAACCGGACTTGATCATAGTGTACTATCTTTTTAATATGTTTTTGTATGTGATTTGCCAGAATTTTATTGAGAAGTTTTTGCATCTGTGTTCATCAAGGATATTGGTCTAAAGTTTTCTTTCCTTGATGTGTCTTTGCTTGGTTTTGGTATCAGGGTGATGCTAGCCTCGTAGAATGAGTTTGGAAGGATTCCCTCCTTTTCTATTTCATTGACTACTTGGAAGAGTATTGGTGTTAGTTCTTCTTTGAAGGTCTTGTAGAACTTGTCTGAGAATCCATCTGGTTCTGGGCTTTTCTTGGTTGGTAGGCTTTTGTTTATCATGGAAGATTTTTATTTTGTCATCAAATCTGAAGCTTAATTTTGCTGGATATAACATTCTTGGTTGGTATCCATTTTCTTCCAGAGCTTGGTGTACTTTGTTCCAGCACCTCCTAGCTTTGAGGGTCTGGTGTGATAAATCTGCTGAAATCCAAATTGGTTTCCCCTTGTATGTAATCTGATAATTTTCTCTTGCAGGCTTTAAAATTCTATCGACTTCCCAGTCAGGCACTCTCTCTCCAGAGGTCCTTGTGGGCTGAGTGCCAGGATCCGTGTGATTGTTGTGGAGAGCTGTTCCATATCAGGCAGATCAGAACCAGGCACTGGGGAGCTGTAGCTGGCCATGTAGCTGCAAGCACTGGGCCGGGTTGGTGGCTAGGGAGGGGTTGGGAAACTGGGGATTGAGGAGCTGGACAGCCCTATTGATTGCCAAACCAGCAGGACCAGGAGATCTGTGGATGCTGAATTGGGGAGCAAGTAGGGGACCAGTCTGGTGGGTGCTGGAGTATTTGGCTGGGCAAGTGGAGAGCAAGATGCCCTCACACCCTCTTCCGATCTACTGACCCCATGAAAAGCTCTCTCCTGCCTCTGCAGTAAGATGGCAGCTATTAACAGGGAGACTTTAGATGTTACCAACTTGCAGGTGCTTGGTGATGGTATTCCAGGCCCTGGCTGGTGTCCCAAGATGGAATCTGCCCCCACTCAAGATGGTACTTTGCTATCTGAGTCCTAGAAAACCAATACTCAACAGCATCTAAAGGCAACCTAGAAGGAGAAAGATGTCAGGTCAGAGGGAGGGCACGCTCCCCAGCAGCTCTTAACCACAGGACTACACAATGAGAAGTTGCTCCCCAGCAAGGTGGGTGACTAGGGGACTCACTGAAATTCCACATCTAAACTATAACACATGCTCATGGTGTAAACATGGGTGCATTGCATGTGTACGTGTGCCTGTGTTCATGTGTGTGTACACATTCACACTTGTGTATATGCACACATGTGTGCTATATAGGTGTACCTATGTGTATGCATGTGTGACTGTGTTGGATACCAGGACAGGAAATGAGACATATTTTAAGTTCAGGGAATGATACATATAAAGTCTGAAAAACTGAAGCTTTGTCTGAGGCTCAGAATATTTGAAGAACTCTGCAATGGCCTCTGGAACCTCTACACTGAGGACAAATGGTCCAAGTTCAAGGCTAAGTTGAGTGGATCCCAGGACTTGCCTGGCCTTGATGAGCAATGCATGTCTCGTTCTTCATGCACAGGAGAGTCTTGGGGGGTTTTAAGCAGGAGACATCACTGTGGCTTCTGTTTTAACAAGAGGATAAAGGGCAGGACTGGCACCAGGCTCTAAGGACAACAGGACCCAGCAACGTTCACCCTAAATATCACAAAGACTATCTGCAGGTTACTGGGCTTCACTTTCACTGCTTGTCACATTCAGAATAGCAAGGAGGTGTCAGTCACTCCACTTGTGTCTCACCAGTATAAGAAGCAGCGGCAGCGCCTGCAGCCTGAGCTGTGGAGCAGGACCCTACTGGTGCCTGAGGACCTGGGAGATGGATGGTGTCACTGGCCCACCCTGTCTGAGACTGTAGGACATTCAGGACAGAACTCCATGGTGTGGGGTCAGGAGTCTGTGCAGCTTGGAGATGCAGCATATCATATTGCAAGACGTCCAGAGGGGCCTTCATTAAAAAGTATTTTTTCTTCAAGTAAAATCAATTAACGTGATATTACAGAACCTGCGAGTGTTCAGCTTTGCTTCTTACATCAACTATTTTCTGTACACAGCTGTCCTCTGCTTTTTCATTCTCAAAAGATAGGTCAAGAGGCAAAAATGCAGCCAGTAAAGGGCTGTGTCCCTTGAATTTAATGGGATTTTCATAATTCTGAATATCACACTCATTTTTCTCAAAAACAAAAAACGTGGAAATGTCTAACTATGAGCACAGAATTCACCGCCCTTCTTATTAGGGTTTCACATCATTTATTAAGTGTAATTATAAGTACTTAATTAGGAGCAGGGTGGGGGAGGTGCTCTGAGGACGGGGCCCCCATGGCCCAGGCTCCCGCTGCATACTCAGAGTCTGATCCAACCCAGGAGCAGGCGAGCGCCGCTGGTTACCCACCTCTTCATCCTTCTCAACTGTGTGTGTGCGCAGGAGGCCAGGCCTGCTCTGAGCTACTCCAGGGCAGCAGAAGAGCCGTCCTCAGGTGGACCTCACCTGGGTCACTCCATCCTGTAAAGCAGGAGTTGGCCCTGAGCTACTCCATCTGAGTGACTCCACACTTTGTTGTACAAGTACACAGCCACCAGCTGCCAGCCAACTATAACACACTCACACACTCACAATAACACTCACTTGCACATTTACACACTCATATGGTCACACATTCATACACTGGCACTCACACATCCACTCAAAGACACACAAAGTCACACTCATTCACCCCACACACTCAAACACATGTTCACACAAACATTACTAACACACTCACACACTCATACACATGCTCACACAAACATGCTCAAAAATAAACTCTCACACTTACACACTCAAATACACACACTCACACAATGAGATACACTCACACCCACAGACATGCTCACCAACATACACACCCACACATACACACACCCTGAGACACATACTCTGACACACTCACATACTCATGCTCACACACTCGCTCATAAACTGATGAACTCATAACTGATAAATGATTCTTATATGAATGCAGACGTAACAAACTAAGTCAGGAGCACTGGAACACCAGACTCGGGAGCTCATCAACCTCGTGAGATGCACACCCCACCTAAGGCCCAGCCAGTGGTGGTGAGCCTCACCAGGGAAATCGCCACAGCGCGACCCTCAGGTTTCCTGTCCCATCGGCTTTAGCACAGCTTGGCATCTGATGACACCGAGGTCCAGCTTGATCAGTTATATGCTGCCCCATGAAAGGCTCAAAAGCTTCATAAACATTTTTAGTTAAAAAATAAATCTATCCAGGTTTTTGATATATTATTCTTGTGTTACATATTATTTTGTGTTATTATTTTTTGTGTTGGAGAAAGGAGTTAAAAATGCATCCGGAGGGAAGTGTATCATAAGAAAACCTCACCTTTTCCATACGATCCCAGGTTCTTCATGAGTTCCAATGGTTCTTTTTTTTTTTTTTTTAGAAAGAGAGAGAGAATTTTTTTAATATTTATTTTTTAGTTTTCGGTGGACACAACATCTTTATTTTTATGTGGTGCTGAGGATCAAACCCAGCGCCCCACACATGCCAGGAGAGCGCGCTACCGCTTGAGCCACATCCCCAGCCCACCAATGATTCTTTAAAAGAGCCAGTAGGCTGGAGCCCCTGAGTAGAGAGGGGCAGACACGGGTGCACAGAGGGCTTGCTCCTGCGGATGGCAGAGCCCGAGACAGGCAGGAAGCGGAGGCAGCAGCAGCCTCTGAACCCCACCCAGGTTTGGGGCAGCTTTTCACCATTGTGATCAGAAGACCTGGCAAGAATAGTCATTGGGGGGAGTGGAGTTTATTTGGCACTCACAGTGGTCTCAGAGGTCTCAGTCCACCAACCCCATTGCTCTGGGTGCGAGGTGAGGCAGGACACCACGGTGGAAGGCATGGTGGAGCACAGTGGGTCAGCTCATGCCAGACAGGGAGCTGAGAGAGTGAGAACCAGGACCCAGGGACAGACCATGATCCCAAGGCATGCCCCAGGGACTCTCTCCCTCCAGCCACGCCCCACCTACCTAAGCTACCACCCAGGAGTCCACTTGAATTATTAATCCACCAGATGGGTCCATCCACTGATCAAGTCACAGCTCTCATGACCCCACCCTGTCACTTTCTTGAGTTCCTACCTCAACACATGAGCTTGTGGGGGCACACCTCATGCCCAAGCCATAGCACATGGCACGGGTATCAGATGTCAGAGCAGGCAGCCAGCTCAGGTCTCCAGATCTCTTCTTATAAAGCCACTAATACCCTCAAGGGCGCCCTCCTTCATGACGTCCTCTCACCGTGATCACCTCCTAAAGGCCCTACCTCCAAACACCAGGAACATGAATTTGGAGGTTACATTTGCAACCTGTGATCTCATGGGGGACAAACTCAGACAAACCCTGAGCCAAAAGATAAAAACCAGCCCAGCAAACTCGGGTGCAAGCAAAGCCAAGGTTCAGAGGAGCACCAGGCTTCTTGGTCTCAGACCCCCAAGAGCCATCCAGGAACCTGCCCCAGGGCTCCAGGGAGCTGGCAAGAAGCCGTATTCTGGGGTCTCAGATGCCTGCAGGGCCCAGGGGAGAGGGGGTGTTTTTCAGGTTTAGCCTGGTCTGGGCAGCCATCCAGAGCCCAGCACAGAGGCTCCAAATCTAGAAAAGAAAGAGCAATTGCTTTCTTAATCTACCAGGAGGCTCGATTTTAAAAGGGAGGAGTGAACAAACAAAACCCTTATGCATCTCAACAGTAACGTCTTGTTGTATTTATTGAACATGCATAAATTGTACCGATTACCGGGGTTCTGCGGGGTATTTCCATACACACGCACAGCAGGCCTTGGTCAGACCCAGCACCCCCTTCCCCTGGTAAGTGCTTCTCTGCTTTTAGGAGGACTTTTTTGCATCTGTGAGGGAAGACATGCGAGGCTTGTCTTTCTGGGACAGCAGGCACCATCTGAGCCTCCCCACTGTCCTGGCACCAGGCACAGGTGCTGACTGCAGACCTGCTGGTCCCGGATGGACAGGCAACGTGGCTGGTGCGCTGAGCCGGGCAGGGAGCACTACCTGGGAGCAGCCCAGACTCCTGGCGGGAAGGATCCGGGAGCCCAGCCGGAGGCCAGGCAGGAGCCGCAGTGGCTGGAGTTCTGGGTGGTGCCCGTGGAGGAGCAGCCCTGGGTGGGAGCGCAGGACAGCTTCCTCCAGGAGGGATGGTGTCCCCACCTGGGCTCCCTGCCTCCAGGAGAGGCCGTCCTCCTCATATCCTGAGCCCTTATTCTCTGTCACTGTTCCCCTGTCCCGACATTTTTATGGCATCAGACTTTGTCATCTCCATTCAACATTTCTTAAGAACACCATTTATTTCTTATGTTTGTGTCATCCTTCTTCCTTGAGTGTCCATAGAACAAAAGGTCTCTCATCATCCCGGAGCCTTTCCATTTTCCTTGTTAATCAAGTTTCTTCACCCTTAAAACCGCTCTGATCATTTTTAGTGATTTGTTGAACGTACGCTCTTTTTTGTTTTATTGGTGCATGGTAATTATACAAAATAGTGGGTTTGTAAAGCCGAAAGGGCGCAAGACCAGGAACCACAGAACAGGAATGAGGCACCACTATTGGGGGGCGCACCTGGGCGCGGTTCCCGGGTCCACGGAAGGGTGAGGGCCAGGGGAGTGAGTGGGAAAGGGGGAGCAGTGCTAATGAGGGAGGCTGGGGTGGGAGGCCCAGGCCATCTAAGCTGCAGCTAGGCCAGCAGGTTGGCCGAGTTCAGGGGCGTCGGGTCTGTCGCGGGCTAGTCAGGGCTGATATGAGTCGACAGGGTGACTGCTTCAGCCGGCGGGAACCCATGGTGGTTGGGATCTGTTGCCACATCAGCTTCTGATTGGCCATTTCAGGTGTCCTTGGCCAGGTGGAAAGTCCCCGGCCACGGCTGCGGTGAGAGGGGACGGGGAGGGGAAGGCTGCCAACCCAACAGGGTTCACTGTGACACCTTCACACACAGTCATAACACAATTCTTTCCATTTCAGTCCCCAGCCCTCCCCCTGGCCCCTCTCTCCTCCCCACACAGATCTTCTTCCTCTACTGCTGTCCCTTCTGTTTATTCATTTAATTGGTGCATTGTAATTCTTCATAAAAGTGTGATGTGTTCTTCAAATTGTCTTATTGTGGCCCACTTATAACCACGTTCAGCCTGGTTATAATTGTGCTCAGTCACAATAAACCAAGCAATCTGCAGAGTGACCTTCTCTTCCAACAGTGAATTCGTTTTCATTGTACAGGGCTAGTCTTTGGGGGGACAGGGGATGGGACAAAAGGTCAGGATATGGCTTGAGGCACATGACATAATTGGTGGGTTCTGTTCCCAGGGCCTCCTCTCCCTCCCCCTCTCCCTCCCCCTCTGCAGTCCTCCCTTCTGTCTTCAGGAACTACCTTCTTTATTCCTTTCTTTCTCTCTAGCTTCTCCACCCTGACTTCCTGGGTCTGCTTATCTCACTTAGCTTGATGTCCTCCACTTCCAGTAAAACAGTTTCCCAGTTAATAAAACCAGGACTGCTTGAAGGAATGGCTGATTCCAGGTTTCAGGGAAGTGCATCAGTTGAGCCTAGGACATCTTGTCACACCCTAAGTCTGGAGGCTGAGAAATTACTAGGAACATGCCAAATGAAGAGCGGTTGAAAGAAGTTCTGTGGGACAATTTGAGCTTTGATAGAGAACATCATGGATTAAATCCTATCAAGTACATTTAAATCTATTCCTTTATAAAGATATTTTATGAAAAGCTAATTGGTCTCTTTGGATAGTGATTAGGAACAAATTAATGCTCTCAAAAACTGGCACATCGGTAAGGAAGGAGAAAGACTAGAGCACTTACCTGGAGAACTGGTAAGTATGGGAGGAAATATAGCATTTATTTCCATTTATTGTTTGAACGAAACTCCAGGGTGGCGGAATGGTGGTGGCGGTGAGGAGGTGTCTCAGAAGCACTCCAGCTGGCCGGGGAGAAGAAACCACCACTCTGCAGCCCCTCCTTCAGAACACACGGGGTGAGCAAAGGGGGCAGCATGCACCTCTGACAACACCAAACCACAGTGGAGGACGCCAGATCTAGGGTGCATGCTGGTGGCACCTCCAGGAAAGGGGAGGGGAAGGGTTCGTTGTGACACATTCACTCAAGCTCATGCCACAATTCTCTCCATTTCAGTCCCCAGCACTCCCCCTTTCCCCTCTCTCAGAAAATCTTCCTCTACCCCCCCAGGGTCTTGCCAAAGGGACCACACCTGAGCCTCAGCCCCAGCCTCAGGATAGGGCTACTTTTGCAGGGATCTTGAAGGAGAAGGCCTGTGGGACTGAATGGGGAAGAGTGTTCCCTGGGGAACCTTCTGCACCAGCAGCTCAGCGCCTACACAGGGGGCTTGTGAGGAGGAGGGGGAAGAGGAGGAGGAGGGAGAGGAGGAGGAAGAGGGGGAGGAGGGGAGAGGGAGGGGAAGGGGAGGAAGGGGGAGGAGACGGGAGGAGGAGGAGGGGGAGGATGTTGGTGGTGGAGGGTGGAGGTGCTGGGTGGAAATCGTACCTTGAAAGAGACTTTGGCAATTAGAGGTGGGGAAAATGAGACTATACTGTCTAGGGATCCACATGAAGGAGATAAAAACATGAAGAAAGTGAGGAAGTCAGTTCTATGAAGGACAGGGGAATGGTTACTTTGGGGATTCGGTATGATGGAAAGGGGTGCTGAAGAGGCTGCTGGGTGGTTGGTTAACTGCCTCGTTCAGCCTGGTTATAAGTGCGCTCGTGACACAATCAACCAAGCAATCTGCAGAGTGACCTTCCCTTCCAACTGTGAATTTGTTTTCACTGTACAGGGCTAGTCTTTAGGGGGGAACGACAAAAGGTCAGGATATGGCTTGAGGGAGGAATGTAAAGCAAAAATAATTAGTGCTATTTATGCAAGGCTATGTCCAGAGAATTTCTTGGCGAATCGATTTCTTTAGGATACACGTGTGGGCGACAGAGTGGCTCACAGCCGAGGGGTGACTGGAGAGTTACAGCCTCATAGTGCTGAGTCCAGCTGTGTGAGTGAATTAGCCTCTTCTATTCTCAGGCACGGCACAGGCTTACTTGATTTCCAATACTCTCCGTTTAGCAATCAATATTTGTTCCTTATACATTTCATTCAAAATAGTTATGTGAAAGGTAACCTATGATACCATTTTACTCCAAAGGTTTATGCCCACAGTAAAAAGCACTTCTGTGACAGGATCAGGGGCCACTCCTATGCACAGCTGTGGGGCTTGCATGCCCCTGTGCCCTCTGAGAGGAGGACAATGGGACCCTCATGTGCTCTAGCCACCAGCAATCCAATTTACTCCACTGTCTCCATGGATTAAGCATCAGCTGAGCCGGACCAAGCACGCAGTGAATTGAATTAACAAGGTTATTCAAAGCCTGAAATCTCTATGAAAGAG
The DNA here is from genome assembly GCF_001458135.2 of Marmota marmota marmota. Taxonomy (NCBI): domain Eukaryota; kingdom Metazoa; phylum Chordata; class Mammalia; order Rodentia; family Sciuridae; genus Marmota; species Marmota marmota. Next base: position 59,978,461 of record NW_025999968.1, read on the forward strand.
GAATGCTATTCACAGGGTAATCTTATTCCTTATTCTCAATTAGATTTTTTGTTTGTTCCAAGGTAAATTAAAATTCTCTCTTAAAATAGATAAAACTTTCTTAAGACCCTGCTCAGACTACAAATGCAGCCCATACACAATGGGCCTGTATTTCCGGGCTGTCCAAAGGCCAAACAGAGACCCTGAAACGTGGATGTCTAGGATTCTGAGATTCCAGACCAGCTACACCCAGTCTGACCCAAGGTGAAAACAAGGACTTGGAAATGGGAGGGCAGAAGTGGAGATAAACTAAATGGAACAGGAAAGTAGTGCAGAGAAAAATGTCGGGAAGTCTTTGTCAGTCGCCTCCCACCGCTGGATCAAAAGGCCTGAAACACAACCGGGAAGAAAAAATGTTATTTTGGCTCACGGTTTCAGAGGTTTCGGTCCACGGTCAACTGAAACCTTGGATTTTCAGTCTGAGGCAGAAAATCATGGCGGAAAAGCTGCCCACCCCTGGCACCAAGGAGAGAGACAGGAGGGAGGGACTAGAGAAAGCTAAACCCTTCCAGGTCGCAGCCTCCGGGACTCTTCCTACTACCAAGCCCCACCTCCTGCGGTTCCCACCACTCCCAGTAATGTACCAAGTTAGGAACCCATCGCTGGATTACTCCCTGATGCGGTGCCCCAGCCCCCTCTGCACACGGCTGCACCCGGAGCAGCCTTCCACACAACAGCCTGCAGGGAACGTTCCAGACCCAAATCACAACAGGGAGACCGTAGGAAAACCCTTCAAGAACCCCAGGGGAAACCGTGCCTGCAGGTGCGCTTCCAGGGATCGGTTCTTCATAGAGTGGAACCTCTGGAGGGCAGGGGTGAGGCAGGCGCAGAAGCAGGAGGAATCCTGGCAGTGGTCCAGCCAGACCCGCCCCGTCCTTTCCACTCCTGCAGGGGGCGCGCTGTCCTTGCACAGCGTCTCAGACAGGCTCTCCGCCAGCTTCCAGGTGTGCCAAGTGTGCCCAGGGAGAAAGGATGGAGGAGATGGGAGGACAGCCCCTGAGCCAGCTCCCGAGGAAATGATCAATGAAGTCCAGCTTCTTGGCTCCCAGATCCCCACTCTCTGCCGCTTTTCCTCTACAGAACCTTTATCTACACTTCTTCACTGCCCGAGTGACCACTGTGCCCAGGCTCTGGAGCTTTGCAGTTAATCTGGGCTCCGCAATGGGGTGTGCTGCTCCTGCGTGATGAGATCCCTGTCATGGACAGCCAACAAGCAGAGCTGCCCAACCCTGAACCAGGAACACTGAAGACACATACTGGGTGGGGAGGCAAGACCAGGCCCTCCACCCACACATAACAGGAAGCTGTGGGGCTGGGCTGTGTGTATTGATGTCCATTGGAGAGACCTTCATTGATCTCCTACAATAGGCAGGCACTGCACAGAACCATTCCCAGGAAACCTCAAATAAAATAAGCCTGCTTTATTCATCATTCCAGACTCAGACTATTGCCGGAACAAAGGAGGTGCTCAGTATTTGTTGAATATGTGGATGGACCATGGAGAAGAGATGGACAAATCTCTGAGACCATGCTGAATAACTTTTAGCTAAGTTATGTGATCTACGCCTTCATCTTCTGAACATTTCGTTTCTGAACTGCAAAATGGGATTAATAATAATAATGATCTCTTGGGGTAACCATAAGGATTAAATTTTAAGATCTAGATGCATGCTTTTGCCCATGAAAAAGTAAGGGATGTACCAGGCACCACAAGTTATCCTCTAGTTAACCCAGCAGCTCAGGAGGCTGAGGCAGGAGGATATCATGTTCAAAGCCAGTCTCAGCAACTCAGTAAGTCACCCTGTCTCTAAATAAAATATAGAAAGGGCTGGGATGTGGCTCAGTGATTAAGTGCCCCTGGGTTCAATCCCCAGTACCAGAAAAAGAAAAAAAAATAAGTGATGATATGGTACTTGTCCTCCTACCATTAAAAACAACTGAAGATACTGGGCAAAATACATGGCATGAATGTTTTCAAGCAGTGGGAAATATGTGCTGCAGGACTGTGGTCTGTCTTTGATGAATGGGAAGCAGAGGAAGTAGCTCCCAGAGACAGTCTCCAGACCAAGGCAGGAGGGGAACCATGTGGATCTCAGCTGGTTGCTTGGCCCAGGAAAAGGAAGTAGGTCAGGAAGGCCAAGACAGCTGGACCTCGTGGCACAGAGTGCAGGGAGGGAAGCCACAGGAAGACAGCTCAGGAGTCAGATCTGCAGCAGGGTCCCCAAGTGTGAATCCACCTGGGTCTAGGGTGAAACTCCACGGGACTGGATATCAAAAACAGTGCTGAGAGAGGGAAGTTATTTGTGGTAACAATAAACTGAAAAATTCCCAGTGCTCCTGTATGGGAGTCATCAAGGTCCCACAAGGCAGAGATTACCCATTACCTCAAGGGTCACTCTCTACAGACACCACCAGGAACAAGCTAGCCCTTAAAAATGCCCCAGACCCCTCCCATATAAAAAAGTAATTTAGCTGCCTGCTAGACCAAAGTCCAGTACTCTTTAAAATCCAGCATGCAGCAGCATAAAACTCGATGTCTAACTTCAATATATTCCTAAGATATGTAAACAAGCAGGAAAATATGACCAAGAGCCAGGAACAAGAATCCACCAGTGACAAAATACTTGGAATGATATAAATAGCAGAAAACAACATAGATATTTTCAAATATCTAAAGGAAAACTGTTTTTGAGTGAGATGAAAAATGTTTTTAAAAATCAAGTGGAACCTTTAGGGATAAAAACACAAAACATGAAATAAACTCTGGACCAAGCGCACGGGAGTTAGAGGCCATTAGACACTGCAGAGGAACAGATCAGTCAACTTGAAGATACGGCAAGAGAAGCTATCCAAAGTCAAGCAAAGGTGGGGATAGGTTAAAACACGCGCAAAACTTCAGTGGGCTGCTCGGTCACATCATGCAGTCCAACACACACCTGAGTGGACTCCCAGAAAACGAGAGGCTCCAGAAGGGCAGGAAAACATTTGAAGAAATAATCCTTACCAAAATAATTAGTATTTTCTCTTATTTATTTATTGACTTATTTTGCAGCGCTGAGGATCGACCCCAGGAGTGTCCTACCGCAGAGCTAGAGCCCTAGATTTTTTTGGTTTTTGAGACAGGGCCTTGCTAAGTTGCCCAGGCTGGCCTGGAACTTGAGATCCTACTGCCTCAGCCTCCCCAGTAGCTGGGATTACAGGTATGCACCACGGTTCCTGGCTTTGATTACCAATTTTTTTTTCTGATAAAATTTGAAGGGGAAGAAAACTCAAAGTTTTATGAATCTCAGAACTCAAATAGGAGGGACACGAAGAAGACCACACCAGGGTACGTCACCAACAGAATCAGGAAAAGGGTGATGTTAGAAAACCTGGAAAGCAGGCAGGAGGGAGAAGGAGCCTGGGGCTGAGGATGCACAAGAAAAGCCCGCGGGTCTCACCAGAACCCAGACGGATGCGAGGGCCAGCCAGCAGCTGCAGGGCTCTGGTGAACCAAGTGAGGTCCTAGTGCCTCAATGCTCAGCCAAAACTCTTTCAATCAGATGGTGAGATAAAAATGTTTCAGGCAGGCGGGGTGCGGTGGCCCACGCCTGTCATCCCAGCGGCTTGGGAGGCAGAGGCAGGAGGATTGAGAGTTCAAAGCCAACCTCAGCAATTTAGCAAGGCACTAAGCAACTCAGTGAGACCCTGTCTCTAAATAAAATACAGAATAGGGCTGGGGATGGGGCTCAGTGGTCGAGTGCCCCTGAGTTCAACCCCCAGTACCCCCCCTCAAAAAAAAAAAAGTTTCAGGCAAACAAACCAGAATTAAAATTCACCTTCAGTAGACAAAAAAAAAAGGTCACTCCTAAGACGAAATAAAAATGTCACCTGGGGAAATCACCACATGAAGGAATGAACAGCTCTAGAGCTGTTAAACAAGTGGATAAGTGTCAAATAAACTTGTGTTTTAATTTATTTTTAAAAAATGCAAAAATAATAGCAGTGCATTGTGGAGTTAGAGCATTTAGAAATATTATGTGAACCACAGGAAGAGTGATAGGAGGTGGACAATGAACATGTGGCTCCGAGTTTCTTGAATTATGGGAGGACTTGTGAAAAAATAGACGGGGATGACTTGAAGACATCTTTCAAAGCTAAAACGATAGAGAATGCTCCATGTGGGTGAGGGTGGGTGAGTTGCAGTACTCCTCTCTGCCACTGCTGGGGGAGCTACACGCTTCCACCACTTTCAAAATATCAGTTCCTGGCACAGTTAGACATGCCCTTCCCAGACAGCCCACAACCACCGTCCTGATAGGTACCCAAGAAAGGAAAATGTCTGTTGGCATGAGAACTCAGCCACCAATGAGGATGGCGTGTGTCTACTGGAGCCAAGATCCAAGTGCCTAAGATGGGTGAATGGGCAAAGCCTCCATGGTGGATGCACATGGTAGAATACAACACAGTAGAGAAAAAGAAAGAACAAAGGATCAAACTTGATAAATGCACGGCTTGGATAAACCTCACAAATATTTGCTAAGCAGAAGAAGTCAGACCCAAAGAATGCTTTGGATGATTCCATGCTTATAAAATTCTAAGGAAAAGAGGGCCTCTGTCCAGCCTGTGTCTAGATATTAAAACTCAGGGATGTCCAGAGTGGAAGTCCTTCCTGAGTGAAGGCCCGCTGGGCATGTGCAGCCTATGGCTGGCCTCTGTGTGGGCTGCCCTGGCAGCGGAGGCCAGGACTCGCCTGTGTGGTTGGTCTGTCTCGGGTCCACTCACCCTGCTGAGCCTCCATGTTGACAGCTCCAGCCAAATGTTCTGAATAAACGCCCCTTCTCTCCCTCGGCACACTGAAGGGGAGTCACTGTGCTCACTGGGAGCTGGCTGAAACTGTGTTGTGCCCTGGAACACCCCTCCCCGGCCTGGATGGGCTCCTTCAGGGGCCTTGGATTCCTGCTATCCAGGTGATGGGCTCCAGGAGGCCCGATACTGGGTGGACAGGTGGAGGGCCTCTGCTCGCTTGGGGGCCAGGCTCAGCACTCAGGTGTCCAGCTGAGCCCCATGCCAAGCCCTGTGCCCCCCTCCCCTCACTAACTAACTCACTATTTTTCCGAGTGGCTCACCTCTGGGAGAGCTCGTGGCAAGCAGGAGCACAAAACCAACAGATGCCCTGACCAGCTCCTGAACCCCAAGGCCTCCCCGAGTCAGAAGAGGAATTCTAAAGAAAACAAAAAAGAAAAGCGAATGCACCTGCTCCCCACCCACCACGGGTCACGTCTCCGCAGCCAGGGTAGACCTCCCCGGGCCATCCTGTGGGAACCTCCTGCTGGCAGAGGCTGTCGGAGGGCGCGGACTTTGTTTCTAAGGACTAACTTGCCTTAATTCACGGACAGCCTCTGGTGTTAACGGGGCTGGAGATGAATTGCTTTTAAACTGCAGAATGGACGTTCTTTGTTTTCTTTAAAAATATGCAAGTGTTCTGCTTCTGTTTTCTTCCAAGGGCATGCAGATGGCATGGCAGAGTTTGATCCAGTTGCTCAGCCACAGATGACTCAGGACTAGAAAGATCTCAGCCAGGGTGGCTTCCCAGCCCCCCTGGGGTCAGGCCTCAGGGGATAGTTTCGGATCCTCCATGTAGTAGGCAAAATAACCCCCTCCAAGATGCCCACCTCTAACTCCTGGAAGCCTGGCCCCGGGAGGTCAGTCGGAGAAGGGGATTGTGGGTGTGGTTAGGGATCCTGAGAAGGGGGAGTCATGGCTACAAGAGGGAGGCAGGAAGGCCCCCCAGGGTGGCATCTTCCAGTCCCCCGACCCCGTCTCTCTGGCTCCGACCTCTGTTTCCGAGGTCATGTTGTGAAAGGAAAGGAGACATGGCCACAGAGACCAGACCACGGAAGCAGAGTTGGAGCCACGGAGGTTGGAAGACACTTCCCCACTGGGTTTAAAGGTGGAGGAAGCTGAACAGGTCCAGGAAACAGAGTCTCCCCTGGAGACTGCTAAAGAAACCCAGGCCTGCCGACACCCTGGGGTTAGGACTTCCAGGGATCATTGTTACAGTAGCAATAAGAAGGAACCCACTTTGAGGCAGAGAACAGGTGTGCAGGCCCCACAGGAGCTCAGTGGCATCAGCCGATCTCCACTGCCCTTTGAATAAGGAAGAATTGGCTTCCCACTCACCAGGAAAGTGGACTGTACCCCACCCTGCCCCAACCTTCGGGCTTTCAGGTCAAACAGTATATTTCTGAAATGTGGTTGGTTTTATCGGGTCCCCTCCCAATGCAGGCCACCATGGGGTCTTCTGCCTAGAAACCTTGCTGCTCTGCCCTCCTGCAGGTATCTCGGGGGCTCTGGACTTGCAAATCAATGCGGTTGCTACAGCAGCTTCTGGCCTCCTCTGGAGAAATCCTCGGGGTTCAGGGAGCTAACCCACATAGCTGCTGCCCACTGGACAGCATCCCAGTGTTCAGAGCCCCTGCTGGAGGCACGGTTTCCCTCCCACGTTGGACCGCTGGCTGTGAGGGAGGAAGGGTACACAGACTGCGGCTGGGGACAGAGAGGCAGGCCAAGGGCACCGCGTACTGCAACTGCAGGAGACTCTGGAGTGGGTATTACAGCTCAGCCCAGAGGCACCTGCCTCTGCCCCACCTTGGGGCCGAGGGAACAAACAGAGGTTCCTGCACACCAAAGGGCCAAGGAAATCCTGCTTTGAAAACCGGTGCCCACCCACCTGCGCTGGAGTGCCTCCGGCCCCCTCCCTTATCTTCTCGACATTGTAAATCAAGGCAGAGTTTTGGCCTGGGTCATTCATCAAATTGTAACCATATTATGTAATTCATTTCTCGGATTGCAAAACTAAACAAATAATAGAAAACCGAAGAGGGGATTAAAATTAATTGTAGAACACCCTACGAGACTGCAGATATGGGCACCTCTATAGAATGACTTCCTCTATAGAAGAAAACAGTGTAAAAGCAGCTCAGGAAACTCTGTAATAAGGTCTGATTTTTTTTGTCGATTTATGTCTATATAAAAGTTGAGAATTATATACACAAGGTTGCCTATGAATGGGAGGGGAGTGTTTGTTATTTTTTTTTCATTTGTCCTCATTTTCTGATTTTTTTTCCTGTTAAATAGATGTTTTGCTTTTATAAAAGGAAAAAATAAGTTCTTTCATGTCCAAAAATTTTTTAGTAAGTCTAATAAGCCCATTTACAATAATAAACCTCTTATACCATAATAACAGGCAGAAGAAAATTGACGAAGATATTCTTGGCTTCCCTTTATTGCACTGACACTCACTGCCAAAAACAAGGAAATATGTGAGTGGCAAACTCAGAGGAATGTGCGTCCTCGCACAGTTCATATCCAGCAGGGTCTCACCGCCATCGCCATCGCCATCGCCATCACTGTCATCACCACCACTGGGACCTCAGGGTCGTCTTCATCGATACTCCTAATAGGCACCACGGGCCCCCGCCTCTGCTGGGTGCCCTGGTTTCCAGGGTAGCCCTTTGGCTCAAGCCGGAGAACTGAATCCAATTCATGGGAGAAAGCCGAGTCCACCCAAAACCAGGAAAGAGGATGCTGCTGTGTGCGCAGCTAGATGAGCAACAGTGATGTCTCTTCCCCTTTGCTTCTAGCACAAGGAGGACAAAGGGAGAAAATTAGAACTGCAATTAGGCATAAATAGCTTGCTTTGAAAGAGGAAGCACATAAAAGTGTCCTCAGTGCATGGACAGAAGCAGGTGTGACATTGTGGGGACTAGAAAGGAATCTGGGAGGCTCCAGAAAGGGTCTGCATATCTGGAAACCCCAAGCATGTGCTTGAGCTCCCAGCACAGCATCCACAGCCGCAGGGGCCCTGCCCCGCCCAGGGTCTCCATGGGTGAACCCAGAGATGGCCATTTCACTCCTCCTAGCGCACAGCACTTATGAGCATGATGCACTCTGCTCTATGCAGACATGACTGCTCAGCCTAGACAAAACAGCCTCAAATACCACGGAAGACAGCGGGCTTTCACTCAAGGCTCCCAGAGTTGTTGCACGCACACGAGCACATGAGCACCCGTGCACACTCGCACTCCCAGGCTGGGGCTGCCTTCCTGTAAGAAAGCCGAGCAGCAGCGCCGTGTGCCACCCACTGGAGGTAAATAGACATCGCCACTGGGCAGCACCCAGCACACTGCTGACCTCCAGGAATTGTGGGGTGCTGACCAGAGCCCCAGAACACAGTGCCTAGGGGCCAAGCAGGTCACGGTAAAAGGGGCTAAATGGAGACCTGTCTTAAAGCACGTGTGAGAGGTCATGCGGGGAAGGGGCCATCTGCAGATCTGGACGTTTTGTCAATGGCAAGAATACTATAGAACAAAAAACAGGAAGTCCCAGAACCCAAAACTCCAGAGGTACACACTGAATGATCAGGGATTCCTGCCTAGTGTGCACGGCATTTGAACTTGCATATTTTGAAAATTAATAGGAAAATCCACATGTGCGTGTGTGTGGAAAGGCTGTGTGAGCCTCTGCCCCTGCGCATTGACTCCCTCCCACATCCCCCTCACTCCCCACTGCACAGTGCCACCTGCACCCCAGGTCCCAGGAAGAGCAGGAGGAGCCAGTGGCCCCTGCTCAAGCCCCAAGAAGCCCTCACCAGATCCAGGAGGACAGTGGAATGTCATGTAGCGGTGAGGAGGACACTGCCCCTCCTGAAGGTCTGTGGAGGTGTCCTTCAGCCATCCTCAGGTTTGGTCCCTGGCACTTCCCGCCTCCTGCTATTGCTATGTCCTGTAGTGGGAAGCAGAACGAGCCGCAGGGTCTCCATGGCTGGACTAGAGATGCCGGTTTTCACTCCTGCTAGCACACAGCATTTATGAGCATGATGCGCTCTGCTCTATGCGGACATAATTGCTTAGCCTAGCAAAAGCCAGTTTCCAATACCAAGAAAGGATTTGAGAGTGCAGGTAACATGGGACAATAAAACCCAGGGAAATCCACCAGGCTGCACTCCTGCGGCAGAACAGAGTGTGTGCCTCTGTCAGTACACCTGGACAGCCACTGCCTTTGTTCTACTTTGAATGACCCCCCCCAGCCTGGACAATCACGGCTGCCCTCATGCTGTTCTGGAGGCTGAAGCCAAAGATGGGGAAGGTGCTTTCTTACATCTGCAGCCTACGCTCTCGGGGTGAGACGAGCCCTCACTGGAGACCCAGGTCTGCTGGCTCCCAGGTGTGCAGGGGTGGAGCCGTGGTGGGAGCAGAGCCAGCAGGGAGCTGCGTGGACGGAGACAGTCAAAATGAAACGTGGAAGTGACAAAGTCCTGCTGGTACTACAGAAATAGTCCTCTGGGCACATCTGAGGGTGACAGGGAGGGAAAGAGCCCAAAGGAGAGAAGTCCATCCATAATGCCCAACCAGAACCACCGTCTAGGAAGAGATGGGGACACTCTGCAAGCACTCAGTGTAGGGCACAGCCTGGAAACACGGCACTCCCTGGTACCCAGGGGAACACCCGAGAAGCCCTGTGGCCAGGACACATTGGCTGGTCACTCCAGGGCAGCCAGGGCAGCTGGGCAGGAAGAGGCTGGTTTTCAGTTGGGTTTTGCTCTGAACCCTGTGGTCGAGGTGGTTGGATCCACCTAGGGTGGTGGTATTCCGGGGGACCTGCTACAAGGTGGGGGCTGCACTCCCGTAGGTTCTTGTCTGTTTCATAGAAACCGTGACTGGGCTTTGGAGAAATGAAGGGACAGAGGGCCACCTCTGGGGGCGCTCATCTGGTAGTGAGAGCCCTGCAGCATGGAAAGAGTCAGGGTGAGAGGTAGTGCAGGTGGGAGGCCAGAGAAGAAAAGATCTGAAATGGCCGAGAAGTGCCTTTATCTAGGAAGCAACAGCAGATGCTGTACCTTTATTTCTCTCTGATTGCGCTTATGGGGATGGCTGGGCGGAGGCGGCTCCTGCTGCAGTGGCCACCTCTGCTCCCAGCAGGCTAGCCTGGGCTGGCCCACCTCAGACCACAGAACTCCTGGGAATGCTCCAGGGAGCTGAGGCTTGAGCTTGTCCCCATGCAAGCTCCGGCACTGCTGCCGTGTTCCACGGTCACTGCATGTCCCAGCCCACCCAGATGCCAGAGGAGGAAGATGTCCACCTTCCAGTGGGAGGAGCGGCAGTCACAGGCAATACAAGTGCCCGCATGGGAGTGAAAGGATGGGCCACCGTGATGACAGTCAGGGTGTCTGGAAATCGTCTTCACTCTGAGCAGCTCAGCTTGCCCAGGAACGTGGCTGAAGGGACCCAGTGGGAAACCCCTGGGGGCTCTCTGGCTCCCTTGATGGGGACCATCAGCCACAGGTGTGCTCAGCACGGATGGGCTGCATCTCCGGGAGGTCCGGAGGCTCTGCATACACTCTAAAAACTGTTCAATCCATCTTCCACAGAATTCTCTTAAACATGGATCCAAACAGGAAGACCTTTCTCTAGGCCAGAGGCCTGGCTGTCCCTTAGAACTGTGCCACTCGATCTCCTGGGAAAGAAGGCCTGGGCTTCTGCTGAACGTTCCTAACTGGGAAAAGACGCACACAGAATTAAAACCAAAGGGGAACGACTTCGGGGAGACTTTTGTTTTTTCTGAATGTGCATATGGCTAAAGTGTTAAGTGGTAGCCAATAGATTTGGTAGTGAAGAGCAAGAATTCTTCTTTACCCCTAAACCTGCCTAGAGAAAAATCGACTTTTAACTTTAAAAATGGGTTCATATTTAGTTCTTTGTAGGGTTACCTATAAATAAAAGCCTTATTTTTTATATGTCATCAAATTTAGGTGTTATCCAAAATAAAGAAGTTTAAAAATAAAACAATTAGTCCTTATCTACTGGCCTCTTGCAGTGGAAGATAAGGACTAAATTTACCAAAGCATTTTAAGTTCTTTTTCCTCCTTCCTCTCCATATCCTTTCATCATGGGGTTTTGAGCCTTTATAAGTTGGCGTTATCATTTTTTAAAATAATTTGTGTCTTATTTGACCAACTGTGGGCAATAGTCCCCAGATGAGTGTGTGCATGTCCCTCCCCCACCTCATCTATTCTTTCCTTTTCCTTCTCTATCTTTCACAAACTTGCTTTTTCCTTGTCTATGTTTATTGCTACCATGTTTTTTTTCCTGTAATCATCGTTTTGTTTGGTGTGTGGTTGATCATAAAGAAGTTAATTACCTGTAAAATAAGGCAGTAATTAGTTTCCATGTTTGCATGGATTTTGTCTATCCTGGAGCATGTGTTTATTTATTTACCTATCTATCTTGCAATGTCTACTTTAGCAGACCCTCACCATCATCTAATATTTCAAGGACATTTTCAAATACCTGGTCTAATCTTTCTTCACTTCTCCCATCTTTACTGAGCCCTTTTTCCCTACTTGTGATTCACAGTTGGCACCCTGACGTGCTGGACTCTTACCCTACCACATGCTCTCCTCTTTTCAATCACGCCCTTATTTTTGCTGGAGCACATCCTCAAATAACTTTGCCACAAAGGTTGCCCAGGAAATAAAACTTAAGGGTTTTTGCATAATCTGTCTTCTGTCTTTACACCTGGTGGATAATTTTGTTGCATGGTCAATTATTCTAAGCTATAAATCACTATCTCTGGAAGAAATTCCTCCATGCCTTGTAAAATTAAGTGTTGCTGGTCAGAATTCTGCAGCCAGTGACTCAGACACTTCCTGGGCATGGGTTAGGAAGTTCCTACTGTCTGGATGCTTTCAGGAACTTCTATCAAATCAAGTCTTCCATACAGTCACAGTGATGTGTCTCTGAGTGATCTCTCCCCCACATCATGGCAGGACCAGAGGACCATTTCAGTTCAAGGACGCATTCTTGTTCAGCCTGGGAAAAGGGTCTTCTGACATCCCTTTGTGTTTGCTTTGGTCTTTCTGGTAATCCCGTTTCTTGTGTGTTAGGTTTTCAAATGGGCATTTGCTGCCTCTGAGGAGTGTGCATGTATTTTAATCCTCTGTCTTTTTAATTCTGTTCCACTTAATAAGAAACGTCCTCGATGTCCATTGTTAAACCGTCTCCCAATTTTTTCAGTTTGAATTTTTCTTCTTTCCAAAAGGTCTTTCTAGCTCCCTGGTGATCTTTTTCTTCGTAGCACCCTGTCTGTGTATTGTGGAATTCCCACATTCTCACACCTCTCTGGGGACACCAGTGAGGAGTTTGTTAAAGCTCCTTTTTATTCCTGATCCTTGGTCTCCTCCTGGGTCAACTCCTTCTGCTTGGTCCTCTGGGTCTTTCCCCTGTGCTCCTCCTGGGCCCATGACCATACAGCAAGGCTGTGAGCTCGGCATCTGAAAAGAAGCCCCCCGTCCAGGGGCTTCACTCCAGCTGGGGTCCAAGTGCGCGACTGTGGGCGCCAGCCCTTGGTAGCTGCCCTGCTGGGTCTCAGGCCCCTTGTTGGCTTCTTCAGTGAGAAAGTCTTTGGTTTTTGTTTTGTTTGTTGTTTTGGTGTTTTGGCCTGAGGAGTAAACATCTGCCCGTTGGCAGTTCTATGCTCAAAGGGAGGAAGGAGTTTGGGAGTTTGTCAGGGTTCACATCTTGCTTGGCCCTCCCTGGGAGCCTCAGAGGAAGTCCACTGTACACAGGGGCAGATGTGGAGCCGGGGTCCCTCCTGCTCCGTGCCCCTTCCTTCCCCACTTGTGTCTCCATTGTTGCTCCCACTCCTGGACTTCAGGGATGGGTGGGAACCTGTCACCCGCGGCCAGCTCCTCGCCAGTTCTCTGGATGGTTGTAAGCTAGTGCAATTTTAGAATCTCCTTCCTCTTTAGAGGACCTTGAGAGGAAGAGAAAACAATCTACAAAACAGCCTGCCCACCCTGCCAGCGGGAAGTGGAAGACATTTTTTAAAAGAACCAACACCCCCTACAAGAAGGAGATTTAATTTTTTTAAATGAATTGAAATGAGAAAATTCCAACTGATGACATTTTCTTGGGAATCTACTTTTCTTTTTGCTTGACTAATGAGGGAATTTTCAACACAGTAGGATTTGGTCCTTGCCCCCAAGGAAAGCTATTCTGCTAGAAATCACAGACGTTTCAACTGTACAATGGACCAGATGACGATTTTAAAGTGGCAAAGTCCATCTGGACACACCTGGTCATGGCTTTGGGGCAACGTCCCAACTTGGCCAAGTGTCACAACTGGCAGCAGCTTTGGACCCACAGCCTCTGCACCTGTCCCACACTTCTGCCTCCCTTACACGTCAAGAAAAAGACCTCCTTTTCCACTTGACATTCTTATGGCAATGAGGACTATGGATACTGTGAGATAAATACTGGCTAATGCCGGAACCTTCTGTGCCTCTCTGAAGACCCAGCACAAGGCTGGCACCCTCCCCTTGCCCACCCTATAAGACAGAATGCCTCCTCCTGCCCAGGCTGCAGGGCCTCCAGCCCTGGAAGGCCACCTCCTCCCCTCCTCTCCCTGTCCTCTGCCCGCCTGGCTTCTCCTGCAGCGCACCTGTTTTCTCAGCCGCGGCTAAACCAGCGCTTCTCCTGCCGCCCTCTCCCTTCTCCTGTGCTCTCAGACCTCCTCAGGCGGAGGCAGGTGACCACCCAGTCATGAGATATCACCCAGCACTGCCTGCCCGCTGGCTCCTCCACACTTCCCAGCCACCTCCAGCGAGGGAGGGACGTCGGGATACTCCTGGCCATCCAGCTTTGAGCAGAAGTGGCATGAGTGACTGCCCGGCCAAAGCACTGGGGTGCTGGTACAAGACTTTCCAGTGTCCTCTTCCCTCACCCCCACCTGGAAACCACGTGTTTCCATAGGTGCAAGAAGCCTGGATCCCTGAGGCCCCATGTGGAATGGAGCCGTCCTGGTGAGCTGCGGGGTCATCAGCAGAACTTGTTGTGAGATAGATACTGTTAATGGCAGAACCTTCTGTGCCTCTCTCTCCCTCCCTCCTGCCCAATGTGGAACCCTTCAGGTAGGAACTTGTCCAAAAGGACCATAATGTCACAAATCAATAAGAAAAGACCAACAAGCTAACTGAAATATAGGCAGTAGACTTGAAAGGTTACTCACAGAAGAGGTTGCCGCAGGTCAGACAGGTGCATGAGAAATCAGCAACTTCATTATGATCAGATAAGTGCAAGTTGAAACCAACGAGCTCGCTACTGACGGCCAAAGTGACGAGGTTGGCAATGCTAGATATTGAAAGGCCGTGGAACAACTGCAACCCTTACACCACCCTGGTGGGAATATGAACTGATAGAACCACTTTAGGAAATGGAATTTTCCACTAAAGCCAAATATACACGTAGGCCCAGGCAATTCTCCACCTAGGAATATGCTCAGGAGACACATGTGTGTGTCCACGAAAATCCAAGACTACAAGGTTTTCATACCAGAATGATGCTTATTAGTAGTCCCTCAGTGGAGGAATGGGTACTGGCATGGTTTGGATATGAGGTGTCCCCCAAAAGCTCATGCATGAGAATGTTCAGAGGTGAAATGATCAGACTATGAGAGCAGAAACCTCACTGGCAGATTAGTTCATTTGATGGATTTCTGATTTGAATGGATTAATAGGTGTTGATTAAGCAGTCTGGACATGCTGGGGGAAGTAGGTGACTGGAAGTGTGCCCTTGGGCATTATGTTATCCCTGGATCCTTGGACTCAAAACTTCTTGGCTGCCATGAACTGATCTGCTTTCCTCCTCCACACCCTTCTACCATGATGTTCTGACTGACACAGGGCCCACAGCTATGGAGTCGGCCAACCACAGGTTGAACCTCTGAAACCATCAGCCAAAAATAAGCTTTTCCTCCTCTACATTTTTCTTGTCAGGACTTTTGGTCACAATGATACAAAACTGAATAAAACAGGTACATATCTTGCACTGTATCCTTGCAATGAAATATATGGCAAAGAAAAATTAACAATTTCTTCCACAGATGAATCTTACAATGTCAGGGAGAAGAAGCCATTCTTGCAGGTATCTGACTATAATCCTCTTTTGTGAACAATATGATTTTATATAGTCTGTAGATGTACCAAGGGGGGAGTATTGGGAGGGAGTCCAAATGAAGTGTGGAAAATGCTTTATTTCTCCATCTGGGCAGAGTGTGTTTAGTCTAGGAAATTTTGTATAGCTGTATATGTAGGTTTCTGATGTATATTTCAAAAACACATGTATTTTAAAAAGAAGAAATAAAAAATAAGGAGAATTAAAGAGTACAAATGTCATTCCTAAGGGAAAAATCTGGAACACAAACCATTAATTCTTTGGAAACAGGGGCTGCTCCCTATGATATTCCCGACACCTATCCCAGTGTGTGACCCGTACTCAGTGCACACTTGGGAAGAGAAGAAAGGAGGGTGGGAGGGAGGAACAGAGAGAGGGGTTGGCTTGGTATTAAGCCACTGAAATGGGACGCTGGTTGTCGTGCCAACATGGCCACACGGAGCTACTAATACACGCTCTATGTGCTCACACGGAATCTTGCACACAGCACTATCCTGTCTCCCTCCCTCCTGCCCAGTGTGGAACCCTTCAGGTAGGAACTTGTCCATAAGGACAACAGCACCTGCCCACGAGTGCCCTGAATGTATTTCAAATGAAGAAACTGCTCACTCCTCTGCCAATCACAGGGGTGTGTAAATAGTAGACCCGGAACAGCATAATGGTTGGCTGTGCAGGGAGGGATTTCCAAGAGATTGCAAACAGGAGAGATGCTCTCAGTGGATTTTCTTGGGAATTGGCTGGAAGCCCACCAAACACCTCAGCTAATCTGCCATGTCCCCTTCTACCTCTGCTGTAGCAAACCCTACCTTGCACAAGCACACAGCCTCTGCGGTAAGGACAATGAGCAGGTGAGGCTTGATAAGTTCTGTAAGATGCACTTCCCTTACCGGTTCCCCAAAGGAATGTGAATTCCACTCCTCCGGGGTTCGTGGGGGCCTAGCAACCTCTGCACCTCGCCTGCCAGGGCTGGAGAGCTGGGAGCGCCGCCTTCCTGCCTGTGCCCAGGGAAACAGAGAAGGTCGCGCGGAGAATGAGCAGCTGGCGTGGATTCCCTGAGGGGGCAGCATCCTTGGGCCTGTGGAGAATTTTGCAGCTTTTCTTTATGCATTTTTAATCAATTCTAAGCTACTTACAAATATGTGCAATTACTTCCTGCACTTCTCTGTGTAATAAGATTTAATGGCTCTGCTACGATCCTCCGAGTGAACATTGATAATCTGACTCTGTGATTTAAAATTTAGCACAGGCAGGAGGGGAGGGTACTAACTGAGGAAAAGGGCTTTGGATTTTTTTTTTTTAAGGAAACCATAAGCTGGAATTATTTTAACATTCAAAAAAGTCCCCAGTACTAGGGGACAGAGTGGTTGGTTGGTTGGTTCACTCTTGTCACAGCATCTGATTCAAATACAGGGGGCAATAAAGCACTGGACCCCGTGAACTCTCTTTTTCTTTAAAGCATTTTACTGGTTGCTGTAAACAGAGCAGACAAGAGGCACAGGGAGGTCATCTAGTTGGCCCACAAGTCTTGACACACCCGGTGTCCTCCAAGTGCCCTTGACCAAGCCCCTCCATGCTCCTGCTCCTTGGGAGGACCCCCTGCTCCCATCACCCTGGCACTCGCCAACCAAATGATTCTGTAACAAGTGATTGCAAATGCAGCCGGGTGTCAGCTGGTGGCCAGGGTCCACACATCCTTACCCAACCCTGCCTACCTGATGGCCGTCCTCCACCACAGAGGGAGGGTGAGGCCTGGGCAGCGTGCTCCCTTTGTGGCATGGCAGGAACTGCAGCTTTTGAGAAGAGGCCATGGACACACAGGACCCTCTGGCGGTTGCTACAAGCCCTTTAACTGGACTTTCCGCAGATAGCAGGACTCCACCCTCCACCTCAGGGCCACTCAGCGGGCTTCTTACTGCCCTACTGCGAAGGTTTGGGACACCAAAGTCCCACAGGAGACACAACTCACCCTGACCCAACCCACCCCATGGCATGATTCCCTTCTGTCCAGGACTCTAAGAGGCTGCGAGGCTGCCTGGGAAGGGGGCCTGGGCCAGAAGTTCCCAAGCCTGCCTGTTGTCATCTAGTTGCTAGGCAACCAGGCAACCAATTGGGGCTCACGATCATCCCCTAGAGGCTGCACTGGGTGAGAGGGCTTGGGGAGCCAGCTCAGCCCTACCACGTGTCATTCAGTGAACAATCATGTACTGGTCATTATGGGCTGAGAGTTCAAGACGGCTAAGGCCTTTTCCAGGCCAGAAGAAATGTGGACGTTTCTGAGTGCCAGGCCAACCTGTGACGGAACACTCAGGTGCAGCGCTTCTCAGAGGGGCTGGGAAGTAAGGCCCTCATTCTTGCCTCCCTGTGGCCCAGTAAGACACCCGACTCACACAGCCTCCTCCTTCTTCTCCCCTCCATGTGTTCCTACTTTGGGAGAAAAGCTGGGAGCCTCTCTGCAGGGAAGGACCAGATTCGCCCTAGGACGCAGAGACTGAAGCAAAGGGAATCTGATGAGGACCTGTGGGCACCTGGAAGGCCAGGCCTGCTCTGTGGGGCACTAGGGAGCCTCTGCGTGGGCTTCACAACCCACCCCCCACCCTGCAGAAAAGACTCACAAAACTTTGTGATCACAGCCTTCAGCTTCCCCAATGGACAAGCCACCCCAGGCCTCCTTTGGTCTAGCAGAGGCAGCATTGCAAGCATCTTATAAGGGCGGCCTGTGGGAACGTGGTAAATAATAAGGAACCCTTTCCAAATGCCGTTTCCATTTCTAGAAGCAAGACATGAATTAATGTGATTGCTCACTGCATTCTGACTTGCTAAACTTCAGATATGAGGGACCTACTTTTTCCTATTAGGTACAGAGCACTGGCACTGGGATCTGAAAAGTAGGTACAAAAAAAATAACAAAACTCCTAGCAGTAAATTTAACCAAGTAAGTGAAAGACCTCTACAATGAAAATTATAAAACTCTGATAAAAGAAACTGAAGAAGACACCAAAAATTGGAAAGACTTCCCATGTTCATGGATTGGAAGGGTGAACCTTGTTAAGAGTCCATACTATGCACAGCAACCTATAGATCCATGCACCCCCATTGAGATGACAATATTCTTTGCAGAACTATTTTTAAAAATCCCCAAATTCATATGAAAGCACAAAAGATCCTAAATAACTACAACATTTCTGGGCCAAAAGAACAAAGCTGGGAGCATCACACTCCCTGACTTCAAAATACACAACAAAGCCACAGTAACCAAAGCAACAATGTAGCGTTGACATAAAAACAGACTCATAGATCATCAGAACAGACCAGCCAGCCCCCGAGTAACCCACACAGCTGCAGAAAACCAGCTCCCAGCAAAGACTCCAAAAAAGAAGCCTTTGCAATAAATGGTGCTGGGAAAACTGAACACCCACATGCAGGAGGCTACGGTCTCACCTCACAAAGCTCAGCTGAAATGGATCCAGGACTAAATGTAAAGGCGGAAACTCCAGAGCTACTGAGAGGACTATAGGGGAGATACTTCACAACAGTGTAGACAGCAATGTCTTGATAGCCCCCAAACACAGGTCAGCCCAAGCAAAAGTGAACAAGTGGGATTATATCCAACTCAAGAGCTTCTGCACAGCAGAGGAGACACTGGGAAGACACCACCAAATAATGGGAACAGTTGGCAAAGGGTGACTATCCAAAGTATGTAAAAAACTCAAAAGGCTCATAACAAACAAACAGATGATCCAATTTTTTGAATTGGCAAATGATATAGACTCAAAAGAAAAAGTTCAATTGAACAACAAATTTACGAAAAAATGATCATGAACCATGAGTTAATGCAAATCAATACCACAGTGAAATATCATCTCGCCCAGGTAGAATTTCTACAATTAAAAAAAAAAACCAAAAAAGAAAAATCACCACTACTGGCAAGGATGTGGAGAACAGGGAGCTCTCATACACTGTTGGTACGAATGCAAATTATTAGGATCGTTGTGCATAAAGGTATGGAGGTTCCTCAAGAAACTAAAAATACAACTACCATATGGCCTAGTGTTGAGAGCCACAGCCGAAGGGGCCCCAGCAAACTTCCAGCTGCCGGCTGATGATTGGCTCACAGCAGCCCCAGCAACATCTAGCTGATTGGCTCCTCTGCGGTGATGCTCATTGGGCTGTTTCCCTGCCCTTTCAGACCACGGAGCTGCTCATTGGGGGACTTTTTTGGCTCCGCCCACGTGACCCAGCCAATTGGCCTCAAGAGCAGGAGGATTGTGGGAGGGGGAGAGAAGCTTGTGGGGGAGAGAGAGGCTTGTGGAAAGCCGGTGGTGGCAGTTGAGGCTCTGAGGATTTTTCCTGAGAGGCTGTTTTGTTTGGCGTGTGTGGTTCTAAAAATAAAGTTAGTTTCTTTTGACAAGTGGCTTCTGATTGTGCCCAGCCAGACTGCGGCAGTCTAGCTGTCCCACTTCTGGGCATAGATCTAAAAGAAATGAAATCGGTATGTCAACAAGATCTGCTCATGTTCACGGCAGCAGGATTCACAGTAGATAGGACATGGAGTCCACCTAGATGCCCGTCAACGGACGCATGGATCAGGAAAATGTGGCATATACACAGTGGTAGTTCACGCAGCAACAAAAGGAATGATAAGCTGTTATCCACAGCAGACGAGATGGGACTAGAAACGTGTTAGGTGAAATAAGTCAGAGACAGACAGACAGAGGACAGACAGATGCTGCATGGTCTCTGTTATAGGCAGAAGTCCCTCTGAATGCACAGTAGTGATTTCCAGAGGCTAGCAAGGGTGACGGGGAAGGGGGCACAGGGTGAAGCCACCCAGCTGGTGCCCCAACACAGCTCAATGGGACACAGCACAGCGGGGGACTATAGTTCACAACAATTGATTACAAATTTTATGGAGAACGAGGGGAGGAGCTTGAAGGCTCCAAACACAGTAACCACAGGCAATGGGAATGCTAACTCCCTGGCCTTGGTTGGGACCTGCTGTACACGTGTCTTCAAGACGTGTGTACAACAGGTACCCTGTGAATAAGCACAATCACTATGTGAATAAGCACAATCACTACGTGTTGATCAAAGGCTTTAGAAAACTGAATACGTGTATTAAGTTGTTGTTGTACACCCCGTAAATATGTACTACTAAAACAACGGCAATCATGAAACAGAAACCAAAGCTGAGCAAAGGTAGAGGTGATGGGGGAGAGTGAGTGTGGCCAGGTTGCAGGACTTCTCCTGGCAGCTGCAGGGCAGTGGGTGTGGGGCCCTCGAGGTCCGTGTGGGATGAGTCCTCACAGCCCTGTGGATACCCATCCTTGGATGCTCGAGCCCCTTACAGGAAGCACCCAAGTTGGGCACAGAACCTTTGCACATTCTGCACGATACATCGTCTTTAGAGACTGTGATACTTGACATGAGGTCCAGGCCACAGACATAGCTGTCATCCTGGATTATCTAGGGACATGTCAAGGAATAAAGCTGCCCGTGTTCAGTGCAAGTCAGTTTTCCCAAGTGCTTCCCCTCCACGGTGAGTCGAGTCAGCAGGTGGAGAGGACCACTGTGGTGTGGAGGTCTCATGGGCCCGGGAGGGAGAAGAGAGGATGGGAGGTGGACGCCCTCATGGGCACCACAGGCCCTAGTGTGCCTGTGTCTGCTGGGCACCAGGCCTGTGGGGGGAGAGGGTTTCCCCGCTGCTGGGCAGGTCTGAGCATGGAGGGGGAAAGATGCTTCTGGACTGGACCAGGGAAATCGGGTCCTGGTGTGTCATTGCCTCCATGGCCAGAGCATCCCAGATGGTACACTGTGAAGTGGGCGTGGAAAGGCCAGCAGGAGCAAGCTCCCTGCGTGCACAGAGCCACAGGTGCTGAGGAACTGACTGGCCAAGGGGCAGCTGAGCTGATGAAGTTCAGTGTCCATAAGCAACGATCTGCCAGAAAGCACAGCTTCTCCAGCCATGTCTCCCTGCTCTGTGAGTGTCCACCAAAAGCACACTTTCCAAAAACCCTCAAGGGGGTTGGAGTTTCAATTACCATGATCAAAAGGAAACCATCTACTTAGGGACATTTGGGCACTAAGTATATCCTAAATGGTGGAGACAAGGCGGAACCCTTCTGCAAATGGCCACTGCTGGGTTCCCATTAATAGCATCCTGGTTAGGAACTGCAAAGCCTGCAAAATCAAGAAAGCTGTTCTCAGACACTTCTCAGAGGAGGACATACAGTCAATCAACAAGTACATGAAAAAATGCTCAACATCTCTAGTTGTCAGAGAAATGCAAATCAAAACCACCCTAAGATACCATCCCACTCCAGTAAGATTGGCAGCCATTAGGAAGTCAAACAACAACAAGTGCTGGCGAGGATGTGGGGAAAAGGGTACACTTGTACATTGCTGGTGGGACTGCAGATTGGTGCAGCCAATTTGGAAAGCAGTATGGAGATTTCTTGGAAAGCTGGGAATGGAGCCACCATTTGACCCAGCTATTCCCCTTCTTGGTCTATTCCCTAAAGACCTAAAAAGAGCATGCTACAGGGACACTGCTACATCGATGTTCATAGCAGCACAGTTCACAATAGCAAGACTGTGGAACCAACCTAGATGCCCTTCAATAGACGAATGGATAAAAAAAATGTGGCATTTATACACAATGGAGTATTACTCTGCATTAAAAAATGACAAAATCATAGAATTTACAGGGAAATGGATGGCATTAGAGCAGATTATGCTAAGTGAAGCTAGCCAATCCCTAAAAAACAAATGCCAAATGTCTTCTTTGATATAAGGAGAGTAACTAAGATCAGAGTAGGGACGAAGAGCAGGAGAAGAAGATTAACATTTAACAGGGATGAGAGGTGGGAGGGAAAGGGAGAGAGAAGGGAAATTGCATGGAAATGGAAGGAGACCCTCAGGGTTATACAGTGGAGGGGGTAGAGAGAGAGGAGGGGAGGGGAGGGGAGAGGTGGGGAGGGGGGAGGGTGGAGGATGGGAAAGGCAGCGGAGCACAACAGACACTAGTATGGCAATATGTAAATCAATGGATGTGTAACTGATGTGATTCTGCAATCTGTGTATGGGGTGAAGGTGGGAGTTCATAACCCACTTGAATCAAAGTGTGGAATATGATATGTCAAGAAATTTGTAATGTTTTGAACAACCCACAATAAAAAATTAAAAAAAAAAAAAAAAGAAAGAAAGCTGTTGTCTCCTGAAATTGTGAACTTCAGCCAACAACATGGACGCACGGGCAGGCTGAACAGCTGACAGCCCGATTCTCTCCCAAGAAGAAGCCAATATTGATTGAGTCTTCTTAGACCTAAGCCTTGGAAAGACGCATGGTCACCTAAGGAACAGCACCAGAGAGGCAGGGTTTGTGTATCTGTGTGTCTTGCCCTGTGGTCCTGCTGATCCTCCCTGAAGCATGCTGATGTAGCACCTGCTACATCCTAGTTTCACAGGTAAGAATGAAGGCCAGGGGGTTGAAGCAAGGTGTGCAAAGGTGACAGAAAGTAAGAATCTGACCTCAGGACCAGGGCTCTAAAGCAGCAAGAATTTTTAAATGATGTTTTAAAATTCTACTTACTTTAGCATCAAAAGATATTAAACACCTGGGAATAAATCTATCAAGTCTCTGAAGGCCACCAGAGTCCCAGAGCAAGAGCTGAAATACATTACTAAGAAATCAAGGAGACCCAAATAATGGTCAAACATTCCATGATCACAAATAGGAAAGTTCGGAGTGGCTTTCTGAATGACTCATAAATTCAACACATTCCAATAAAAGTACCAACAAGTCTGTGTTTGTGTGTGTGTGCGCGTGCGCGCGTGCGCGCGTGCATGTGCGTATTGACAAGGGGATTCTAAAATGAATGTGGAGGAACAGGACCTGGGAGAGGACAGACGATCTTGAAGAAGAACAAGGTTGGAGGACTTAGGCTAACAGACTCCGAGACATTGCTATTAAAAATCCACTAACATTGGAATTGGCCCAAAGAGGGACAAATAAGCCAATGGAGCAGAATAGAGGATCCAGAAACTGACCCCTACCCCCGTACACAATCTCCTGATTGACAAGGGGCATAAACACTATGCAGAGAAGAAACCGTGATTTAAAAAATATATATATATGGAATTCATTAGCAATGGGGGAAGAAAACAAACCTGAACTCCTGCCTCATGCTGTACACAACTCTTAATTTGAGATGGCAAATTGTCGAGTCTACAGCTTCGAAGGTGATAGGAGAACATCTATGAGAAGCTCTTCATGGCCTTGGTGTGTGCCATGTTTCCTACCCCTGACCAAAGCACGCAGACCACCAGACAGACAGCCGCAACGTGGTACTTCCAGCAAATTGAACAATCATTTCTCATCAAAAATCTCCATTTAAAGAGTGGGAAGCAAGCTATAGGAGGAGAGGCGATATCCACAAGTCACACAGGCGATGGGAGGAACCTGTCAAGATACTTGGAGACACCTGTGATTCAATCAAAAAAACAGTGTTGAATGAAAAGTGAGAAATGCCCTTAGTAGATACCCTCCCCAAAAAAGGACGACACCATTGCCAATTCACATGAATTTTGCAGGGTAGCAATACTTTCCAAGGGTATAAAACCAGAAGGAGTTACCGCTGCACATCTTTCAGAAATGTGGCTCTTAAGAGTGAAAGTACTAAGTGTGGATACAGATTGCCCATCTGCAGCTCATGCTTGGCAAAGCAGCGTATAGTAGACAGCACTTTGGAAAATGGCCGGCACCGTCAATAGCAGGTAGACACCCCTCTCACTGTAAAAACCCAGCACTGTACTCCTGGGTCTGTGTACACCAAGAGATGTGAGTGCACACGTCCACACGGACCTGCAGCTTTTCAGAGTAGCCCAAAACTGGAGACAACCCAGTGCCAGTTAGGAAGGGAATGGACAGACCACCTGGGGGATGTCAATAATGAAGAACCACCAGCCGAGACTCAAACAGCATGCATAAATCTCAGGTATTCCCCCAAGAGAGAAAAGTCACAATCTAAAAGGTGGCCACAAGTGACTCCTTTCTTTAAATGATACATAGAACCATTAATTGTATGAATTGTGTGAGATCATAAAAAATTCATATTGCATAAATGTGTTAATGGAGTGCCATGTGATGTGTAAATCAGGTTAAACATATCCACTTCCTAAATCATCTATTATTTCTTTATGGTGAAAACATTCAATAGCTTTTCTTCTAACTTTTCGAGATACACAGAACATAATTTTATCAAAAAGATCAAAGATAACAAGAGCTGGCGAGAATGTGGACAAACAGAAGCCTTTGCACCCAGTTGGTGCAAAATTACTATAGCTATTAGGGGAAAGAATAAATTAAAAAGATAATGGCCATGTGATCCATCAATCCCATTACACATATACATCCAAAGGAGGGCAATCTGTCTGTCAAAGACACTGCTGCACTCCCAGGTTCATTGCAGCACAGATCACAACAACGGAGACAGAAACAACCTAAGTGTCCATCAGTGCATGAACAGATACAGAAAACGTGGCACACATACACGATGGACTATTATTCATCCATAAAAAAGAACAAAATCCTGACCTGTGCAACAGCTGGATGAACCTGGAGGACACAGTGTGGAGTGATGTAAGCCAGGCACCGAAAGATACGCACTGAGTGATCTCACTCATCGGCGGAATCCAAAGAAGTCAATCCGATCTCATAGAGGTCGAGGGTGCAATGGTGGTCACCAGGGGCTAGGGAGAGTCTGCAGAGAGAAGGCAGGGAAAGATCTAGCTTAGATAGGAAGGAGAAGCTCCACTGTAGTGATGCCCGGTGGGGGATCCCATTTATTTTTTGAATTCACAAAAAGGCAAAACTAATCAATGGTCTTTGAACTGAGAGGTAGTTATCTCTTGGGGGAGTATTAGTTGGGAAGAAAAATTCTGGAGACTTCTAGGGTCGCAGATGTATTCTTTCCCTTTTTTTTTTTCTTGATGGTATCACAGTTTATAGATGAAAAAAATTCCACCCACCATTCACTGACGATTCGTGTGTTTGCCGTGCTTCGGTATTTATATTTTAACCTTGATTATAAAATCCAGTGGCTTACTGGGCAAAGGGTACTTGTCATTTAGTAGTCAGGTAGAGTTTCAGTCTTGCAAGGTGAAGGTTTTCTGGAGATGGGAGTTGGTGAAGGCTACACAGCAGTGTGTGCATGTTATTACTGCCCTGGACCGTACACTTAGACAAGGCTGAAATGATACATTCTATGTTGTGCATCTTTTACCACAATTTTTAAAATAACTATAAAAAAGCCATAGGGCTGCTAGAAGAGAGGTTGTTTACATGGTGAGAGGAAAGAGGAAGAGATTTCAGCTGGAACGGGAAGTGAGAGCCCCAGCCCTGCACCAAGTGCTGGGTGCTAAATATACCCCCAGGAAATATTCATCATCGTACCTCCTAGTTTACCCACACTCGCATACAGTTTGCCTGCATCCCTACTCTGTACCCAGATAACGGGGTTGATGGCCAGCATCTCACTGGTGGGTTCTTCTTCCTGCCCAGGAGGATGTAAGCCACCCTCAAACTTAAAGTCTCAAATAATTAGGGAAGAACAAAACACGAATATTCAGAAATATATCTACAATAGTGAAGCCCCTGATAGATCTAGTCCAGATGGGGGCTGGAACTAGACAAAGGAAAGATGATGGCTCTGGTGGTTTATTTAAGGGGGTGCCTCAAAGGCAGGGATAAGGTTTCAAGGCGGAGGCTTGCTTCCTGGTGTCTTGCAGTTGGCAGGTTGAATGACAGCTTAGCCGGTCACACCCATCTCAGGTGTTGTAGGATCTTTGGCAGAGTTTGAGGGGGAAGTTCACCTGCATCAGGTGGTCAATCCCTGTGGGGGTCCAACGGGAGGTTCCCAATGACAGACCATCCCCTCATGAGGCTACGACACGCAACGTAGTCCACACACAGCCCATGGACGGCTCATGACACCCGGTTCCGTCAGATGTACAATGATGGCTGAGAGGGATGTCCACCCACCTGGAATACACAAGATGGCACTGGACCCAGGTATGCCCCAGCTGAACGTGGCAGAAAGGAAATGGAGGAACACTGGGCACAAAGGGATTGCTGGGCCAAGGAGGGCAGGAGCAATCTTAATCCTTAGCTATGCATCTTGTCAAGTTCCTACAATTTGCTCTTAATTGTCCCAAGGAAATTCAGCCTGACCTGCAGGGTGTGCAGCACCCTGCTTAGCAGCCCACCTTGAGTGGTACAGTTTTGTGGCCTGTGCTGTTTTCACCTCTTCTCAGAAGCAGTGGAGGAGTCCCTGCAAAAAGGAGCCACCACATCCTGCGGAACTCACCTCTCTCATCACAGCTAGCACAGGGCCCTGCACAGAGCATGCCTGATAAATACTCACTCAATTGCATCACCCGGGTTTCCTTCCTGCTCCAACAGGGCCCCGAACCTGGAAATACCCTGCCTACACCTGACCCCCATGGAGATAACCATTCTGTGCAGGAACAGGCCGTTCATTCTTCGTGTACCAATTCATAAACTACTTCCACCGTCTTTTATTAAGCACTTACTGTGTGTGAGGAGTTTTACTAGAATGGCCTCCTGATTGACCTTTCTCACAGGTTTAAACATACTTTCGAGTTCCTTGAGTTACTCAACTTGATCTGCGTGACGCCATACTAGATGGGGAATATTCTCCCAATCCTCATTTTGTAGATAAGGGAGCAGAGTCTCAGAGAAAAGATGTGACCTGTCCCAATCACATTGCTAACTCATCTTGGAGATCAAGTGTGCCTAAAGCCCCACTGACCACATCAGAGGCCACCTCTTGCAGGTATTTTTCTACACATGAGAAGCTTGGCAACCTGTGGCCCCCCCACCCATGTCATCACATCACTGTCATTTATCAATGATTGGCTGCCACTAATTTTTATATCTGAAGATAAAAACCTAGAGAAAAAGATAAAGCTCCAACCCCAAGAGTCATGAAATCCACAGCAGCTTGGAGTTGAATGTGACCGTCATGCACGAGTGTGACTGTGTTGGACCCAATCCACTGAGATGCCTCAGAACTCGGTGCAAAGCAAAATGTCACACCATCCCTCTAGTGTTTCTGTCCCCAAACCACCTGCATGACCTGCTGACCACCAGTAGAAATGAATCTTCTCAACACAGAAGCACTGTGACCACTAAGGTAATCCCTCAAAACGCTCAGGCCCACAAGGAGCTGGGGCCAGGGACTTGAGAAGCCCTCCCTGTGTTCCCAGAGGTACCACCCGCCAACCAGAGCCCCACGTAGGCTGAGATCCAACAAACTGGGCAACTCCTGATTTGCATATTGGATTGAAGATTTCAAAACGGCTTGACAGAAACAAGGAGAAGCACTGAGGAGTTAAGTAAGGAATCCAAGCTGTGAGGCAGGAAGCACGCTTCTCATGACCCCACGGAAGCTCACTTAACAAAATGGGGCAGTTTCCATGTTTTGGTTAGATTGATAAAAGCACTATCATCTGCATAAGAAAAATTTTTTTTCTTCACAAAGATGAACCCTTAAGTGTTCCCCCTGCTTGGGCTTTCCGTATGTGCCATATGAAAGATGGATTTTCTTGTGTCTTTTTCCAAAAAAGCAGAGTGGGCAGCTTGGTCACCCCATTCATTTATCCTTGGCACCTGCCATCAACATGGTGGGACTTCACGGACACCGCTGGGTGAAGGCTGGAGAGCTCCCAAGCCTGGCTCCATCATAAGCCCATATTTTGAATTATTGAAAACCTTCCACCACACCCATCTTAGGGCACTCCTGTTGGGGAATAGATATGAGGTGTCCCCGGAGGCTCGTGTGTGAGACAATGAAAGAATTTTCAGAGATGAAATCCATTATAAAATCCTTAACCTAATCCATGGATTAATCAACGGATATGAATTAAAAGGTGGTAACTGTAGGCAGGTAGGGTGATGGAGGAGGTGGGCCACGGGGTGTGCCTTTAGGCTCAGATTCTGTCCCTGGTGAGGGGGGCTCTCTGCTTCCTCATTGCCAGGTTCTGAGCAGCTTCTCTCCACCAGGCCCTTCACCCCGATGCTCTGCCTCATCTTGGCCCAGCACTACGGCATGGGCCGACGGGAACCGAACCTCTGAAACGGTGAGCCTAAGTGGACTTTTCTTCCTCTAGGTTGTTCTTGTCAGGTCTTTTGGTCACAATGATGCAAGCTGACAGAAATAACTGCATTTAAAAAATCAGGTTCTCAACCCAGATGCCCTTCAATAGATGAATGGATAAAAAAAAATGTGGCATTTATACACCATGGAGTATTACGCTGCACTAAAAAATGACAAAATCATGGAATTTGCAGGGAAATGGATGGCGCTAGAGCAGATTATGCTAAGTGAAGCTAACCAATCCCTAAAAAACAAATGCCAAATGTCTTCTTTGATATAATGAGAGCAACTAAGAACAGAGCAGGGAGGAAGAGCAGGAGGAAAAGATTAACATTAAACAGAGACATGAGGTGGGAGTGAAAGGGAGAGAAAAGGGAAATTGCATGGTAATGGAGGGAGACCCTCATTGTTATACAAAATTACATATAAGAGGTTGTGAGGGGAATGGGAAAAAAACAAGGAGAAAAATGAATTACAGTAGATGGGGTAGAGAGAGAAGATGGGAGGGGAGGGGAGGGGGGATAGTAGAGGATAGGAAGGGCAGCACAATACAACAGTTACTAATAGGGCATTATGTAAAAATGTGGATGTGTAACCGATGTGATTCTGCAATCTGTATTTGGAGTAAAAATGGGAGTTCATAACCCACTTGAATCTAATGTATGAAATATGATATGTCAAGAGCTTTGTAATGTTTTGAACAACCAATAAAAAAAATAAAAAATAAATAAAAATTAAAAAAAAATAAAAATAAAAAATCAGGTTCTATCTTAAAGGGAATGTTTACAGAGCAAATCCCATAAGCTGCTCACCCAAGATTGCTTACACCATTGACTGGATCTGTATTAAAGAGGTGAGCTTGGTATTCATTGCTCACTTCATTTTATTATTTTTTCAGAACATACGTGTTCATGGCTATCGAGGGACATTAAACATGGCAGGCACAGCTAGAAGGGCCTCTCAGGCACATCACCTCTTAGGACGAGTTGACAGGGAAGGGGGTAATCCAAGGTAAAACAGATGTGATCCATTACAAACGGAACGCCAGTTCCCTACCTTAGTGCACAGACTATTAGGAAAATTGTTACATGCTATTTTGGAGAATTTTTACTCACTTCATTAAATTTTCTTCTTTTTTATAAGATCCAGATCCAACAGTGAAGAGTTCTGTTATCACATGTGGAGGCTATTTCATGCAGAGCTCTACCAGAGGGAGACTAAAGCAAAGGTAAAGATGACAGTGAGTGACTTCTGCAATATGGCAGAGTAAGAGGACTCTGCTCATGTCCCCCCAGAGCAATAATAATTTGGCAGCCATCCTCGGACAAAAGTGCCCGTGTAGGAGCTTCAGGATCTAAGTAGGAGGCTGTAAAACCTCAGTGGAGCCTGAAACCAACAAGGGCCATCTTAAGAAGGCAGGCCCAAGCCAGATGGCAGGTTTGCTGACTCTGGACTCTGCTACAAACCCATAACAGTACCTTCCCCTGTGGACTTGGCTACAATTCCATTTGGCCTTGGTCCTGCCAAAGTATCCTATTATAGTTTTTTATCTGGAGTGTCCCAAAATCTCATGTGTTGAAAGTTGGTCCCCAATGCCTCAGTATTCAGAGGTGGGACTTAGAGGGAGTAATTGGATCATGAGGGCTCCAACCTCATCGGTGGGTTAAGGCAGGATAGCTGAACGGACCAGGGAGCTGGTGGAAACTGTGCCGGGGCATGGCTGCGGGAAGCAGGTCACTGGGAGCAGGCTTGGGGACCTTCCCTCACACACACCCTCTTTACTTCCCGGCTTCCATAAATGGAACAGCTTTCCTCTGCCATGCTCTTCCTCCAAGATGTTCCCTCTCACCTCAGGTCCAAAGCAACGGAGCCAGTTGGCCACAGGCAGAAACCTCGAAAACCAGGAGCCAAATAAATCTTTCCTCCCTTAAGTTTCCCATGTCAGGTGTTTGGGTCACATCAATGAAAAGCTGACTGGCCCAGACCCAGAGGAGCCACACCTGTCTACGCCTTGGGTAACAGGAATATCAATCCCAGCACTTACTGTGGACCCTGAAGCAGCCCATGGGCCTGGCCGTACTCCTCCTGACTATGGTCTGTAATTAATCATGCCCCTGAAGGAAGGCCTACCCTCTTGGTCAGAGCATGAATCCTGAAGCAACCCTAACCCCATCTCCAGATTGTGGTCTGGGGGTAACCTGCCTGTCCACAAACCTGGTAGGAAGCATGTCGATCTATACCCCCAGAATCAAGACTCAATCCCAAATGTGGACCCTGAAGCAGCTTTATGACATAGGTCTACCCCTCCAGCCTCAATCTGGATCTAGACCTGCCCACACAGGGACCTTCCCAGTGACTCAGTAGGAAATTTCTCAGGGTTGCAATAGGAGCTATATCTATCCATGCACCTAGTACAGACCTGCCATCTGTAGTCCCAACTGCAGACCCTAATGTGGAGCCCTGTTCCAGCATCATTTTTACTCACTGATATCTTGGGGGTGACCATGTTCACTCAGGGGTCAGGTAGGATCCATGCCCACCTGAGCCTCCAGTAACAGGCCACTGACTGCACAGCCCCCTGCTCTGACACAGCAGACACAGTGACAGCTATGTGAACCAATTCAACCCCACACGACTGCAATCCCTGGGCAACCCCACTGGCCCAGCAAACCAACAGGAAAGCTATTTACTTGTCAAAAGCATTATACAAAGACAGGAAGAGGTATTTGCTCCTTCAAATGCACAGACACTGATGCAAGACCACATGGATCATGAAGAATCATGCAAACATGACAACACATCCTCCATTCAGTAACTGACCCCAAAGAAAAGGAGACTGGTGAATTGCCTGGAAAAGAATTAAAAATAATCATCTTAAAGAAGCTCAGTAAGATGGTGGGGGAAATCCACAGATAGGCAACTGAACAAAAATACCAAGAAAACAATGAACAAATGAGAAGCACACTAAAGAAATAAAAGCCAAAAACAAGGATGAAAGAGAAATCCTAGAACCAAAAAATACATTGAAATAACTAAAAAAATTCAATAAAGAGCCTCGTTATTTGAAATTAAGTAATTAAAGGAATTTAAACAAAAACTATGAAAAAAGTGAAAATGCATATGAGACTTATGGGACATAATAAACAAACAAACACCTGTTTTTAGTCACCTTTTTTCCCTGTTGCACTTAAAGGACTCGACCAGAACAGCTGTAGAGGAGGAAGAGCTTATTTAGGGGCTCACAGTTGCAGAGGTCTTCGTCCATAGGCAGCAGGCTCCATTCCTCGGGGCTCGAGGTGAGGAAACAGGACATGATGGCAGGAGAGTGTGGCAGAGGAAAGAAGCTCACATGATGATCAGAGGCAGAAAGAGACTTCACTCTCCAGATACAACATGTGCACTTCAAAACCACGTCCCCAGGACCCACCTCCTCCAACCACACCCTATCCCCTTTCAGTTACCACTATCAGGGGATTAATTCACTGATGGGGTTGAGATTCTCACAACCCAGTCATTTCTCCACTGAACCTTCTTGCATTGTCTCACACGTGAGTTTTTGGGGGACACCTCACATCCAAACCATAACAACCTGCATTCTGGGAATTTGAGGAGAAAAGAGAGAAAGGAGGAAAAAGTATATTTAGAGAAATATTGGATGAAAACTTTCCAAATCTTGAGAGATATGACATCCAATTCATGAAGTTCAAGGGCCCCTAACCCAGACAAACTCAAAGATTATCCACAGATACATTATAAGGAAATGTCAAAAGTCAAAGATAGATTTTTTTTTAAGCAGCAAGAGGAAAACAACTAGTCACACACAATGGAACAGGCATAAGGCTATCAGGAGATTCCTCAGCAGAAACCTAGCAGGCCAGAATGAAATTCCGAGTTCCAAAAGAAACAGCCCTGCCAATCAAGAATACTATAGCCAGAAAAACTGCCCTCCAGAAATCAGGAGAGTTACATTTCCATAAAAACAGAATTAAGAAAGTTTATCACCAGTAGGACTTCCTTATGATACTGAAGAAAGTTTTTCAAGTTAAAACAAACAAAACCACTAAGTAACACCATAAAAATACATGAAAGTGTGAAACTCACTGGTAAAAGTAAAGGTATCATCACATTCAGAATAGTCTAATATTGTAATGGCAATATGTAAAAAAATTAAACTCTGTATAAAAGTTAAAAGAAAAGAATTTGGAAAATAAGCATAACTACAATAATGTGTTAATGAATATGCAATATGGAGAGGTGTAAATTGTGTGATGGTCATAGCATAAATTTGGGGGTAAGGAGAAATAAGTATAGTATTTTGATACGATTCAAGGTAATTTGTTATCATTGTGAAATAGACTGCTCTAACCGTAAGATATTTTATGGAAACTTCATGGGAATCACAAAGAAAAAACATATAGTAGATACACAAAAGATAAAGCAAAAAGAATCAAAGTACAGCACTACAGAAATCATCAACACCCACAGGAACAAAGAAACCACAAAAATAGAAAATGATTCACAGCACTGCAATAGTAGTCTTTACCTCTCAGTAATTGCCTAAATGTAAATGAATCAAATTCTCCAGTCAGAAGACACAGTCGATGAATGGATTAAAAGGCAAAAGCCAGCAACAGACTACCCATAAAAGACTTCCTTCATCTCTAGGAACACACATAGGCAGAAAGTGAAGGGAGAGAAAAACAATATGCTCCCCACCCCATAACCAACAGTGAGCAGAGATGAGTATATTTACATCAGACAAAGTAGACTCAAATTCTGTCTCCAGAGGTGACGATCATTGTCTGATGATAAAGCTTCACTCATCAAGAGGAAATGACCATGATGACTGTACATGCACCAGCATCGCAGCACCTAAGTATATAACAGATCTGAAGAAGAAAGTTTATCACCTGAATATTATCTTATTTCCTGAAGAAATGACAGCAACATGGCAATAACAGGGCATTTCAATACCCCACCTTTCACAGCTGCTCGTTCAGACAGAGCATCAACAGGGAAGCAGAATGTGAATCTATCCAGTGGACCTAACGGATGTGCAGGACTTCCCATCCAACAACAGTAGAATACATTCTCAGTGAACTTGGAAAATTCTCCAAGGTGGACTATATGTGAGAAGACCACAAAACCAGCCTTAACAATCATAAAAAGACTGAAGTCACATCCAGTATCTTCCTAACGCAATGGATTGAAAGTAGAAATCAATAACCAGAGGAAACTTTGAAAACTCACAGACATGAAGAAATTAAGCAACACACTACTGACAATGAAGGGGTCAAAAGATACATCAAAACAGAAATCACAAAGTATCCTGATGGGCTGGGGATGTAGCTCAGTTGGTAGAGTGCTTGCCTTGCATGCACAGGGTCATGGGTTCAATCCCCAGCACCACAAGAAAAATCAACAACAACAACAAAAGTATCCTGAGATGGACAAAAATGGAAACACAGCAAACCAAACTTGGGACATAGCAAATACAGTTCTAAGAGAGAAGTTTCAGCAATAAATGCCTGCATGTACCTATGTGCATATAAAATGAACAACCAGCTTCACTCCTGAAGAAATCACAGGAAAAAACTAAGCCCAAAGTCAGCAAAAGGAAGAAAATAATAAAGATGAGAACAGAAATCAACGAATGAAGACTTTAAAGTCTATTTAAAAGATCAACAAAAAACCAAAGGTTATTTTTAAAGGTTAAAAAAAAAAACTTGACAAACTTTTAGCTAGAATGGTCAAGAGAAAAAAGATTTGATTAAATGTGATTATAACTGAAAGAGAAAACATTGCAACTCTCCCATAGAAACACAAAGAATCATAACTGATTACTATAAAAATTATAACACCAACAAACTGGATAACCTGGAAGAAATGGAAAAATTCTCAGAAATATACAGTCTGTCAAGACTGAATCATGAAGAAATAGAAGATTTGAACAGACTGTTAAAGAGTAAGGAAATTGAAATAATAACCAAAAATGTTCCAGCAGGATCTAGGGATGTAGGTCAACAATGGAGTGCATGCAACCTTGGTTTCAATCCCCTGAATAAGAAATAATTAAATAAAATTAAAAACTTGAAAAAAAAAACAAAACACTTTTCAACAGGGAAAAAAACCCAAGCCTAAGATCAGATGGCTTTGCAGGTGAATTATACCAAACACTGAAAGAATAATTTTGATCATTCTCAAACTCTTCAAAAATTGAAGAGGAGGAGTCACTTGCAAACTCATTTCACAAAAGCAGCATTACTCTTGTAGCAAAATTAGACAAGGACATCACAAGAAAAGAAAATTGCAAACCAATATCCCTGATGAACACAGATACAAAAGCCCTCACCAGCACATGAAAAGATTCATCCACCATGATCAGCTGGATTTATCCCTAGGATGCTAAGATGTTTCAATACATGCAAATCAATAATTGTTGGTCACACTAAGACCAGGAAGGATGAAAACCATATGATCATCTCAGTAGATGCAGACAAAATCATTTTCAAAACTCACTATCCTTTCATGAAGAAGGTGACAAAGACTATGGACAGGTCACTTCAACATAACAAAAACTGATATGATAAGCCTGAGGCTAATCTCATGCTCAGTGCTGAAAAGCTTTCAATATTGACAAAAGCTAAGCTCAGGAACAAGACAAGATTGCTCACTCTCCCCTCTTCTGTACAATCTGGTACCAGAAGACTCTGCAGAGCAATTAAGCAAGGAAGACAAATAAAAGACATCCAAATTGGAAAGGGAGACGTCAAACCACCTCTGAGTCTTGTCTGTGTTGTGCTGCTATACCAGAACACCTGAGAAGGGGTGAGTTCTAAACAGTAGAGGTCTACTCCTTACCATCCCGGAGGTAAAGGTCTAAGATTGAGGGTCCTGCATCTTGGAAGGACCTTCTTGCTGCCTGGTAACATGGCAGAAGGTGGAAGGGCAGGAGAGGGTTGGGTGTGCATGAGGAAGAGAGAGGGGGCTGAGCTTGCTTTTGTAACAAGCCCACTCTCACAATAATGAACCTGCCCCCAAATAACAATGATAACAGTAAGAATGGATCCATCTTCGAGAGCAGCAGGGACCTCTTGACCTAAATGCCTCTGGAAGGTGTCACTCCCAACCCTGTGGCACTGGGATTAAGCTTCCTACACATGAGCTTTGGGGTGCACACATGGCACTCGGCTTAGGGACAACATCATCTTATATTCATAAAATGCTAAAGGTGACAAAAACAATGGTTAGATGTTGAGAGCCACAGCCGAAGGTGCCCCAGCAAACTTCCAGCTGCCGGCTGATGATTGGCTCACAGCGGCCCCAGCAACATCTAGCTGATTGGCTCCTCTGCGGTGGTGCTCATTGGGCTGTTTCCCTGCCCTTTCAGACCACGGAGCTGCTCATTGGGGGACTTTTTTGGCTCCGCCCACGTGACTCAGCGAATCGGCCTCAAGAGCAGGAGGATTGTGGGAGGTGGAGAGAAGCTTGTGTGGGAGAGAGAGGCTTGTGGGAAGCCGGTGGTGGCAGTTGGGGCTCTGAGGGTTTTTCCTGAGAGGCAGTTTTGTTTGGCGTGTGTGGTTCTAAAAATAAAGTTAGTTTCTTTTGACAAGTGGCTCCTGATTGTGCCCAGCCAGACTGCGGCAGTTAGAGTTCATAAACAAAATCTGGTAAAGTTGCAAGAAACAAAATCAGCATATAAAACTCAGTTGCATTTCTATACATAAAATGAGCTATCTGAAAAAGAAATTAAGAAAACAATCCTATTTACAATAATATCAAAAAAGAATAAAATTAGAATAAACTTAGTAGAAAAAGTAAAAGATCTGTTTACTAAAAGCTATGAGAAATTGGAGACGACATAAAATAAATACAAAGGTACCCTATATTCATGTTTTGGTAAAACTAGTTAAAATGTCCATAATACACATATCAGTCTATAGATTCAACATAAATTTCTATCAAACTTCCAATGTTATTCTTCACAGATAATCTTAAATTTGTATGGAGCCAAAAAAGACCTTAAATAACCAAAGCATCTTGAGTAAGAATAACTAAGGAAAGGGATCTCACTACCTGACTACATCACAACACTCTAGTAGTCAAAACAGCAGGGCACTGGCATCGAAACAGACACATACATGGAATAGAATATAGAGCCCAGAATCAAACCACACACATGGCAAGAGCATCAAACTACACAAAGGGGAAAGAATGGTTTCTTCAAAAGATGGTGTTGGGAAAACTGAATATGCACACATGCAAGAATGAAATTGGACCCTTATCTTTCACCTTGCAGTGAATTTAACCAAAGGGGATTAAAGACTTAGATATAACACTTGAAACTGTTTTTTTTTTTTTAATCAAGTTGGACTACATGGTTCTGCACAACAGAGAACTCAATCAACAAGATCAAAAGGCAATCAATTGAGTGAAAGAAAGTGTCTGTAAACCTTATGTATGATAAAGCACTGGTATCAGAAACAGAAAAGAAACTCGTAAGAACTCACTAGGAAAAATAACTTCAGTAAGAAATGGGCCAAGAACATACATAGCCTCCCCGCCCCCAAAGAAAACATACGAATGGCCCACAGGTGTATGGAGGCTGTTCAACATCACCATCCAATGCAAACCACAGTAAGGGGCACTCCCCACGCCTGTTAGAATGGCCATCATCAAAGAGACAGAATATGAATGTTGGCGAAGACGTGGAGGAAAGGGACCCTGGTGCACTTACAGGACTGTACACTGCTATGGCCATTATGGAAAACACCATGGAAGTTCTTCAGCACAATTAAAGTATCACAACCATGTGAATCAACTCCCACCTCTGGGAAGAAATGCAAAAGAAATGAAATCAGTGTGTGGAAGACATACCTGAACTCCCCTGTTCACAGCCGCCTATTCCCAGTGGCCAAGCTGTGGAAACACGCATCTGCCTACGGGTGTTAGAGTCTGTAAACAAGTCAAAATAACACCTGGCATTTTGCCAGGGGAATGTTAAAGTTCGTAAACAAGTCTGGATGGTGCCTGGCAAAATGTCAGAGGGAGTGGTTTGAGAAGTAACAAAAGCGAGCCATTAAGTGTAGAGATTCCTGGTTGGTTGACTGATGTATCTAGTTTATGCTAATTAGATAAGCTGTGTGGAATGTATAAATACTGCTCCTGTCCTGCAATAAACGGCTCCTACTCCTGCTGTATCAACGTACACAAGTTATTCGTCACCCCCCAATTATTCTGCTGCAGCCGGACTGCGGCATACGGGGAAACTGATAATGTGGTGCATGTATGCATAAAGTATGAATGTCCCCGTACAGGAAGTGAAAAAGGAAGGGAATCCTGTCGTGGTGCCAGAGAGGGCGCACCTGGAGAGCACCACACTGAAGACACAAGCCAGGTGTGGAAAGACAATACTGTGATCTCACCTGTACATGGAATCTAAATGCTCAATCCTGGAAGCAAGACTAGAACAGCATTTGCCAGGGGCTGGGGGGTGGGAAATGGGGAGAGTCAAGAGGTACAGACTTGCAGCAATAAGATTCACAGCAGGATGACCACAGCTAATGATATGGCAATGTGTACTTTGAAATTCACCAAGAGAAGGGTTTCCATTACAAGGGGGGTGGAAGGTGATGGATATGTTAACTAGCTCTGTTAATTATTTCATAATCTATGCCCATATCAAGTCATCATAACCTTTTAAATGTATCCAGTTTTTATTTGTCCTTTATACCTCCATGAAGTTGGGTTGTGCTAAGCTGTCTCTTAGGTACATCATGGGCTTTTCACACACCAATGCCCAGGAGAGTCCCACAGAACAGGTCGAGAACCTGAAGCTCCTCCGCTTTCCCAAGGTCCAGCAATGGATGAGTTGACTCTCAGGGATTCCTGGCACTGTCTCGTGAACAAAGATGCTGTCACATGCCTTCACCTGTGCATACCCTCTGACCCTTCTCCTCCATAGGAAATCCTAATCGAAGAGAGAAATCTCCCCTTAACAGATGTCCTGAGTAGAATTATTACTCCCCCAAAGATGCTGAAGTCCTAATTTCTCCTTTCTGTGAATGGGGACCATATTTGAAAGGGGGAGTCTTGGCAAATAATGAGTTTTGATCAGGTCATACTGGATTAAGATGGGCTTTATCCAATGACTGCTGTCCTCATAAGAAAAGGACACAAAAAGACACAAATGGGGAGGAAGGACATGAAGACAACCCGGGAGAGTGTATGTTGGAAGCATGTTGCCACAAACCAAGACATGCCTAAGATTGCCACCAGCCACCGTCTGGGAGAGGCAAGGACCTCCCTCAGGAGCCACGTGTAACTGAACACAGCAGGCAGCTCTCCTTTTCAGACCTACCGTGCACACGCACTGTCGATAGCTTAGGGTAATCCTATGTCCTGATGAAAGATCCACAGATCCCAAACCCGGAAAGGGCCACGCGAGAGAGACACTGGCTGCAAAAGCAGGAGGAGTTTATTCTCACACAGGCGCCTGCGGGTGCTCAGCGAAACCTCAGCCGGAGCTTCGGTGAACTGGCACACCGGGCTTTGGGGTACAGATCTTTTATAGGGAGCAGGGGGTTAGTTTCTAGCTTAGCCCAGCAACAGCTATTCTATTGGTTCCTCTGAATCCAGCCTCTTGGTCACCCGGGGGGCAAACTTGTTTTTTTCACTTTATGTTCTCGGAAAAACCATAAAATTGCACCCTGTCCTTTTAGTTCCTGTTTTTACCATGTTTGCTTAAGTTTGGCCCCTCCGGGGTTATCTATATGGAACATCTTGTGGTAACATTATGTGAGACTTGAAGTGCTATGTGCAGCTGGTGGGGTTTTGACATGGGGGTTGTGTAAGGGAACATCTTGCAGCTTCAGGGCACAGGGGTTAGTTTTCCTAATGTTGGGCCTGGGGTCTTGAGGTCCTTCACTGAAACCCATCCTTTGTGGGTTCCCTCTGCCCAATTTGATTTTTAAAATCATGGCCACTGTGCAAAACAGCAGTTCCTATGACTTTGGGCCCAGTTGGCACCCTGTCCTTCATTCCTCTCCATCAGCACCTGGTGCCCAGGCCTTCCTTTCTCTGGTTGGTGGCACACTCCCCCATGCCTGACCGTTTTGTCACCACAGTTCAGTAGAAACATCCTTGAAGATATAGACCATGGTGCCCGACGGCCCCTGAGCCGATGACAAAGACCCCAAAAAAATTCAGTAGAAAGAGAAATGGCCGAGAATCCACAGCACAGGGTCTGGAAGCAGATGTGCACCAACGAGCATGGTGCTCCCCGGAAACTCCGCTGACCTCATCCCCTCACCTGTGAAGGAGGTGGCTGGACCCACTGCATCTTTTCTAAGGCACCTCCATACTCTGTGAGCCTAGGTCCTCACTAATTACTTGTAATTACTTGCATCTGTTGTGTTAGGGACCGCTCTCATTTCTCTCTTGTGTCTGTGAAGTCTCTCTCTCTCTCTCTCTCTCTCTCTCTCTCTCTCTATATATATATATATATATATATGAACCCCAAGTGCATGGGGTGGCCTTGCATTTTAACTTGTTC
The DNA here is from genome assembly GCF_001458135.2 of Marmota marmota marmota. NCBI lineage: Eukaryota > Metazoa > Chordata > Mammalia > Rodentia > Sciuridae > Marmota > Marmota marmota. The sequence continues at coordinate 60,018,222 of NW_025999968.1, forward strand.
TCTTAAGAGCTAAGTCACTCCTGAATCCAGGGTTAATCCCTTCCAAGGGCGGCAGCACCTATACACACATAATCATGAGCCTCCCCTCTTCGGCACTACTGTGAAGCACGCGGCTCATTGATCCGGAGTCACGTTTTCTCAGTCAGATATGAATAAATGCCCTAGTAGAGGGAGCTGGCTGGTAGTTCTGCCGTAGAGGGGGTAGGCAACAGCTGCGCGGAGGTGGTGGCTTTTGCCATGCAATTTAAAGTGTGAATCTGTCACACCGGGGAAGTGGAGGAGGTCTGGAAGCAGCTAGGGAGAACTGGGAGAAGGCAGGAAAGTATGGGCAGTAGAGAAGAAAACAGAACAGGGAGAGAAAGGGCCTACGTGAAGAAGAAAATCCAGCACCTGGAGTCTTGCGGCAGGTGTGCGAGGCTCGGACATGAAACAGAAGGTGCGAGACACCCATCCAGCCAGGGGAGAAACACGGGCGCAAATCTTATTCCAGCGGCCCTCCCCTCCTAGGTAACAGCAGCGGAGAGAAGAGAGAACATGACTGTGCACGTATTTCTCCCAAAAAGTAGGTGTCCTGTTAGTGCACTTCCTGTTGCTACACCCAACTCTGAGGCTTCACAGCTCATAGTTCAGGTCCCAGCGCATGGCACAGCTGCCAGTGAGGGCCCCCTTGGCTGCATGGCAACATGCAGAAACCTCTGCAGCCACTGCAGAAAGAGCCAAGTGCACGGGGTGGGTCTGCCTTACCACACCTGCTCCCTCGAGGGCTGTCACTCTGGAGACCCCCGTAACCTCTTCCAAGGGCAGTGTGCCCCGACCTAACTGCTTCACATGAAGCCCCGTCTCTAAATGGTTCCACCACCTCACCTCTCAACATGGCTGCAGGAGCCAAACTTCCCACACATGGACTTTGGGGGCAAATCTCCTTCTAACCACAGCAAAAGCAGCAGGTGAAAAGCGCAAGTATATCCTCAAAGTATTCCGGGTTGACACAGACGGAACCACGCCCTTCGCAGCTCCTCGCCTGAAATCCGTCTTCAGACTCTTCCAACTGAAAATCTCAGAAATTCTCTAAATCTCCAGCATGCCTCCTCTGCGCAAAGGTGTATGGTAATGAATCTGAAATTCACACGGGATTAAGAAAAAAACAACAAAAAAAAAACACGAAATGTCTGTCCAGAGAGTCATCACTTGCACAATCCCAGCCAAACGGATTCTAGCTGCAGGTTTGCTTCCTGAGGCTGGTGCAGGAAGAGGTCAGCCTCGGGAGCATGAGGAATGAATGAGGCACCCTCAGAAGCCTTTGGAATCATAGCAGTCCCCTATCAAAGACCAAGCCCTTACTCTTCATCCTGTGCTCCTAAAAGACAAATACCAGCATTTACGAAATTAAACTCCAAGGGTAGACCACTGGGGCGTTCCAGTTGAGCCACTGGTGGACTCTGAACTAGGGCGGCCGGCTGGGGGCCTCGGGAGAGGCGAGCTGACTGCTTATGCGGGCATTTGTCTGATGGCTCCGGTCTGGCTCGGAGTCCTTTTGTAGCAATCCTATTTGACCTCAAGTCAGCTACAAATAAAAAGGTCGGAGGCAACGTCCTCCCTCTAAAGGCGGCTATATTCTTTTATAGATGTTTAATATTTAAATGTTAATGAAGGCGGAACGAGGATGGGCCACGGGTTGGAGGGAGGCGAGCAGAAAGAGCTCGCTCGGGAATAAGCAGCTCCCCTGGAAGGAGGGAGCTCGGGAGGGTGAGAGCGCAGGGGTGGAGCTGCCCCTGCGGAAGGGACGAGCCGGCGCTGGCCATTGGCTGGAGGCCAGCATTCCGACGGACAAAATGGCTTCAGTGCACCGCAGGCAGGACGCGAGCTCGCGCCGGGAGCTCCTCGCCTGAAATCCCAGCCGCGCCCCGGTCCCGCGTTACTCCACGGCACCCGCGGGCGAGCGGCTCGCTCGCTCGCGCTCGGCGGGGCTGCGCGGCTTCGCGTCCGCAGGCTCCTCCGCAGCGGAAGGGAGGAGCCGCCCTTCTCTCCCACCTGCTGGCGTTTTCCTGAAATGCAGGGTGCACCTGGCCCCCCGCAGGCCGCCCAGGCGCGCTCCTCAGTCTTACTTCATCTCATTTGGAAAGCAAAGCGTGTCTCAGAAACGACTCTAAGAGGATCATTTCATACCAGATTCTCCTCTTCTAAAATTCATCTCTATCTCAGTTGGCAGATCTGGGTTGTGCACAAGAACAGAAGGTTATGGAATGCGTGGCAAATATTTTGGGATGACTAGTGTTTTGTTTTACTTTTATTAACATGCATTAATTGAGCCTATAAACAGGGTTCAGTGAGATATTCCGGTACATGCATACAGCAGACACTGTTCGAGTTCAGGCTTCCCTTTTCTACCCTCTCCACCACCTGCACCCTTCCCAAACCCTCTAATCACTGAGCTACATTCAGACCAAATTTTTTTAGCTTCCACATATGAAGGAGAACATGCAGTGCTTGTCTTTCTTTGCCTGAGTTGTTTCACTAACAGAATTGTCCTCCAGTTCCATCAGTTTCGCTGGGAATGGCAGAATTCCATTCTTCCTATGGCTGAATAGTATTCTGTGTATACACACCTCATTTTCTTTATCCATTTACCCACTGACAGGCACTTTGGTTGAATCCAGACCCTCACTACTGTGAGTAGTGCCACAGTAAACATGGGAGTGCCGGTGTGTCTTTGATATGCTCACCTTGCTTCCTTGGATAGACACAAAGAAGTTGGATTTCTGGATCATTCTAAACCACTTCTGGTTTTCTGAGGAAACTCTGGACTGTTCTCCATAATGTACTAAGTAACATTCCCACCAACAGTTTATGAGTTCCTGCTTCTCCACATCCTCACCAGCAATTCTTTCTTTCTTTCTTTTTTTTTTTTTTTGCTTGTTTTTGTTTTGTTTTTTAAGAGCCATTCTCTCTATAGAAATATTTTCCACCAAATCCAGAAATGACTGCATTTTCTCATGAAACAGAACCGATGGAGTCCTACTACCCTTTAGGAAGGCGAAATGCTTCCTAAACTGTGTTCCTGGACTCTGAGTAGGTGTTCTTTCCACCTGAGGACTGCCAGGCAGACCATCCCCCTGACATCTCTCTGACCTTTAGGTGCAGCTGTGCCTTCTAGAAACGCCAGGGCTGGAGGCTGTGCAAGATGGCCAGGGCAGTTCCCCTGCACTCTCCTGCTGAACATGGGTCTCCTGGGCAGACCTGCTGGGCTTGAATACATCTCTGCCCATGCACATAACTTTACCAGTCTTGTTTCCTGTGTCCTGACCCACGAGTGAGTGGAACTGGGTGTTCCAGAGGGAGGGTGCAGCTGGGGTGCCAGCCAGGGGAGTGTGGGAAACATGGGATCCACACTTCATAAAGAGGCAAACAGAACTTGACAGAAAGGGAAATCAGCTGTCAATAACTACCACATTGTGACACTGTGGCATCAGAGGGAAGAGAAGGACTCAGAGACCCAGGAAGAGAGGGTTGGGTAGACAGGAGAACCTTCAATAAACAACCCAAGGGCTCCTTATGATCACCGTCCTCACAGAGGCAGTGCAATTCTGTTGTCCCCAAGGGGGAAGCAGCCTTAAAGAGTGAAGATGTCAAACACTCTCCTCTGCACACAGACCCTGAGCTCACACAACAGCCCAGCACTGAGCCTGCAGCGCCCCAGCTGTGCCACCTGGACCAGTTGCCGCTTCCCCAGGAGCCACCAGGTAGGGAACTATTCCCATGTTTGACAAGCCCTCCAGGAGACCCAGATGCCCGCTGCAATCTGAGTCCACACTGTGCTCCCCACTGCTGGCTGGAGAAGAGTAGCCTCTGGGACTTAGGTCTTGCCGAGCTTGCAAGGCCAACACCTGCCCTCCAAGACAGGGGAGGACGCATGATGCGTTCCGTGCTTTAGATCCGTCGCTTTTCTCCTAAGACATCTCTAAGCAGCTGCAGTATCCATGCTATAGAAATGTCCCACTTGTCACCCCAAAACCGAGGCTGGGGCGTTCAACGTTTGAGACAGGGTGAAGCAGCTGGGGGCAGGCAGGGCTTCCTGGCCTCGCCCTGAAGCCCTTGCCCTGGTGCACCTGCCACCCCTGCTCTCACCTCTTCACAGAAAGGGCTCCCTCCTCTCATCTCCTCAGGGGTTGGAGCCTATGGTCCAAGGTTCCCCCGGGAGGGTGGTCCTTCTGCCTTCCTTCCCACTTCCCTGGAGCTAGTAGGAATCCCAGGCACACAGGAGGAGGTGCCAAACGCTCCCGCCAGCCCCCTTCAGGGTCCTGCCACTGGAGCTGTCCCCATTCGTGCTTTGTGCATCACTGTCCGGAAGCCTCTGTGGAGGGACTCTGACCCTGTCCAGAGTTCACCTGAGGCCACACGCCCAGGCTGCCCCTTTAATGACAACACTTTGCAAGATGATCTGAGCTGGGCCTTCTCTCGCCCAACTCATGGGCATCTGTGCATGTGCCATCTCTGCTCTGGGGCTCAGGGCCTGGCTATCGGAGGCTTTTCCTGCCCACTCTGTCTCTGGCCCTGGCTGGGGGCTGCATCACTTTAGGCTGTGAGACTCCCCCCACCTACTCTCCTCCCCCACCTCCTGCTAAATCTCTTGTACTTTCTAGTCCACTTGCTGGCCATTTCCAAAGGACCAGAAGGGACACATCCTGCTTAAGGGGAGAGGCCTGAGAGCCATGTTATACCCAACACTGAAGCTCTTGTCTGCACGTCCAGACTTCAGGGGCTGGGACCTCCAGACGCTCCTTTGCTCCAGGGTACATGTGACCCTGGCTAACACTTGCCAGCCACTTAGGCTCCAAGCACTTCTGAATGCTTCACATGCCAATGCCCATTTAGTTCTTACCACATCTGGATGAAGGAAGCCACTATGTCACCTCCATTTTATCCATGAGGAAACCAGCAGCCCAGAGTCACACAACCATGAAGGGACAGGAGGAGAAATCTGCTTCTGAGCTCTGATGACAAGCCCATTGTTGGCTCCTGTGTGTCAACCTAAGGCAAGAATTGTCCACTGTCTGTCTACTTGCCCTCAGGGCCCAGCACACCACAGGCAGCCACTGAACGACTGCTGGGAACTGACTCATCCAGAGTTCCCTGGGTCCCAGACCACAAGCAGACATAACTTGATTCTCGGGTGGCCTTGGGCGTGTATCCGTCCATAAACTGAAAAAGTAATTCTTCATATGCTGTGTAAAGTGCCTCATATGGGCACAGAGAAACTACGGTGGTGAACTTTAGAAGGTGTTTGAACTCATAGCAGTGTCCTGTGCACGTGTGAGAATTACCATGTCAGACGCAGGAGAAGCACTATCAGTGAATTCCAGGACATCTGTCACATCAGAAAGGACATGTGGTGTTGAAGCACAGACCAAGAGAAGGAAGGAAAAGGTGGAAAGGTAGGTGATATCAGAGGAGAAGAGAAAGTGCAGAGAACCGACCTTTGAAGTCAAAACCACAAGGAATTCGTCACCCCTCCCCTGACAGGACACCCCATGGGCGCTTACACACAAGGGTTATAATTTAATCCATGTAAAGACCACCATCCTGATTGACTAAAGCAGAATTTGAACTTGAACCAGAAGTGTCTGAGAACCCCATTCCATGTTGAAAATGATCAGACCTGACTCTACACATTTTTGGACATAATCAATGAATCAGCAAGAATGGAAGCTCGCCTGGCCCACCACGGGGAAACTAGGCAGAAGCAGAAATGAAATTTGCTTCCTGCATTACCGGCAATAAACAGTCCTTTATATCATAATGTAAGATCTAAAAATAGTTCACTTTAAATTTCGAGTCCTTGTACACAATGAAAGGAGACTGTGTGCATAAAAGCCAGTTGTTCATTTATTCTCTACATTAAAGGCTTCAGCAGTAAGAGCCCAATTAACAAAAAAGACCAGTGGGAAATTATGCACAATACTTTTTGTTTATTGCAGAGAGACTTTACGCTCATATCCCACTGCAAGGAAATTATGTGCACGGCTTGCATAACTCACACGTGACGTTATTCCCTCTGCATCAAGGTCTCTCAGAGACGATGTGCAGGAAAGAAGTGAAATGGAAAAGTAGTGATTTGCAGAAAGACAGGGCCACTGTGTCTCATCAACAGTGGTGAAGAGCAGTTTTCACACCCATGGCCCATGTTCAAGTCCAGAGCCTTGGACAGAGTGGCTGTTCCCATAGCTGAAACCCCAGGACTGTGACTCGGAATTCTGGATTTCAGTCCTTTCTCAGAGGTGTGATTTACCCTCAGAGTACTTCATCAATTCTGGCACGCTATGCAGATGACCTCTGATCTTCTCCCACAGTATCGTAACATGCACGAGGAACCAGGGATTCGTGAATTTTAGGGCAGTGGTGCTCACGCCAGCTGGTTAGGACAACCTTGAGCCCACGTTCTGTCCCACCACTTGACAGAGGCCACTTATCATCTCTAAGGCATCTTAAGCTTTTGCTCCTAGATGGCTTTTTCCCAAGGACACGGGGGACACTCCCAGGATGCCAGACAACTATGAAGTCCCAGGGATGCCTTTTGCCCTGCGACATTCGAGAATGTTCTTGACTGTTCTCCCCAGTCCCCATGTCCATACCATAAGAGCAAGTGTGGTTTTGCTGAGACTGTATTTGGAAGCCAGCTTCCAGCAAACCACCGGCTGAGCATGAGCCCGCAGACCACCCAGCACCCCCGTTTCCAGAGGCCCGCGTGGTCCTCTGCTCCATGCCACTCATGAGTAATCCCTGAGGAATGAAGTCACAAGAGCAAGCTGCTGCCCTGAGAGTCAGGAGTTCTTTTCCTGTGGTCAAGAGAAGTACGTCCCAAAGAGCAAGGAGACAGCCCACAGAGCTTGATTCTCTGATACCACCACATGCTTTTTCATGGACAAATATTACTGCCTTCAGATATTTTGGTAACTGTTAAGATCTCAGGACACATCCCCGAGGAATACAGAAGCTCCCTGTCGGCTCCCCGTCTTCATGATGTCTAAATTTGCCAGAAATGAGGCTGTGGTTTTTTTAAACCCAGTGCTCATCATTAGCCTGATCGCATGGGTGTGGTATGACTAGTGTCCACAGGAGCATGGGCAATTGGTGCATGGAGGCCTCTCCACAGCCACACCAAGAATGACTCAGAAGCAACCCCAGCTCCCAGCAATGCCAGAATACAGTGGTGAATTCCATCTACACACATGTGCAGTGGTCACAGAAGCAGAAGAAGAGCCGAGGCAGAGGCATAGGTCTCACAAATGCTTTGATCCCAGGGCATAGGGACATTGGTGGCTGGTTGGGGCTCAAGTCCCCCGCAGAGTCACCTGAGCAGTCCCGTCTTCCACCAACCTCCATGTGACTCAATCCCCAGACCTATCACCATCCCAGAACAAGTCTCTATCAGAGGCTTATGATCAGATGCCCGGAGTAAAACACTGTTTTAGAGAAATGATTCCCAGCACGGGGCACGAAAATCCCAGGAAGGAGAAAATAATCCAAATGTGGGAAACAAATGTAACAACATCTATCTACTGTCACTTCACCCATCATACACACATGTATCAGCATACCTTCATGTGATTATTAAATATGCACAAACATGCAGGTGCTTCTTGATTGATAATGGGATCATGTCCTGATAAACCTTCATAAGGTGAACATACCGTAAGTTGAAGTGCGTGTAATCTCCCCAACCTACCGAGTGTCACAGCCTAGCAACAAAACACACTACAGAACACCGTTTTCCCCATTTTTGTTTTCTTCTTTTTTTATTTTCAGTGCTGGGGATCAACCCAGGGACTCCCACATGCAAGGCAAGTGCTCGGCCATCTATCCCTAGGCTAGATCCCCAGCTCAGGTCCCCCTCTCAATTGCATGGCTGCGCCACTACCCAGCTTCCCAAAGACAATCCTAGTGCACGTTATTAAACTGGGAAGGGACCAAAATTCACAATCCAAAGAAAGAACAGCTTCTACTGAATGTGTATTCCTTTTGTACCATCACAAAAAGTCAAAAGTCCTACCAGTGTACTTCAGGGGTTTTAAATATATAGTTATAGTTATATAGTTTTATATATGTATATAGTTAGTTATATAGTTACACAGTCATGCTCAGAACTGTTTCCAAATATTTGGATCACCTTTCTCCCTATATTTATATTTGTAAAACTACTTCCTGAACAAAATATGAGAATTTTTGTTCATTCTTATTTGAATCTAGTCTGTTGATGTCCACCCATTACATTTGCCTATGAGAATTTGTCCTCAGCTATGTTGAAAAGGAGAAAAGCACATTTTAAAATGATAGTAAAGAAGTATGCAAACTTATTTTGTTTCCTCATGTTTTTCTACTTTTGAAATGTTATCTTATAAACATGTATTGCTATGATGATGCAAAGATAAATATCTGTGAAACAAATGTGTAAATTTGATCATCCAATCTGCTCACCATCTCCAGACCCTAGAATAATGTGAACACTCTAAGTCCATATATTCTAAAACACAAAGAATTTTATCTGTAATCAAACTTGTCTTTAACAATTTGTTTCTATTGAAATTTCACAATTTCAAATAACATGTAGCCAAAACAATAGCATTTAGGAAAAATGGACCTAGATTAAGAAAAAAGGAGACAACAGTGTGGTGGTCAGCATGTACCATGGTGTACCTGGATGCCCTCTGCAAGAGGCACCTAGTCTCCATAGCTGGGCTTGTGTAGAGCAAATCCACTTAACTCTCAAGGATAGTGTGTCAATCAGCTTTTCTTTACTGTAACAAAAGACCTGAGATGCTCAACTTTAAGAAGGAAAGATTTGTTTGGATTCATGGTTTCAGAGGTTTCAGTCCATGGTCAGCCGGTCCCATTGCTTTGGGGCCTTTGGCAGCACAGAGCTTCATGGTAGAAGTTCACGGTGGAGAAGCAGCCCACCTCATGGCAGCCAGGAAGCAGTGGTGGGGAGAAGGGGGCAGGTTCCCAATATCCCCTTCAAGGACACACCACTGAGGACCTCACCTCCTCCCCCTCAGCCCCACCTGCACATCCTGGGACCAAGTCTTCGTCACTCAGGCCTTTGGGAGGCGTTCTGGAGTGGAACTGTAGCAGAGGGGCCTCTCTCTATTTGCAAGCACCCTTTATCCACTTGTTAATATAAATTCTTGTTTTACTAAATAATGGTGAATTACTTTTAATGGACCTTTTACTTAAACCCAGTCTTCACTTGTTACCTGCTCAGAGCAGCCAGGTGAAAGTTGAATGAAATTTCATCCTAAGAATCATTACAGCTTTGAGTAGTTTTCACGCTGGCCTCCAGACGTGGCTGGCCTGTGGAGCCAGTGCCAAGCAGGCGTGGTCGGATGCTTCACCCCAGAGCCAGCTGCTGGCCCATGATCCCTACTGTACCCCAAGAGGCAGCGACTGCAGCCTCCTTGCCACAAGGAATCAGTGTGGCTGCATCCACCTCCACCACAGGGCAGCCCTTGGAGCCCCCGGAGCTGGTGCATCATCTCCTGGGAGCAGAGGGAAAGCACAGGAATCTACAAAACCCCTCAGAAAGGCAAGGCCCTGTAGGTGCTCTGAGGTCCAAGGAGCAGAATGGGCTTTGGGTTGCTGCTGGGTGGCCAAGGGTGTAGGACGTCCAGGGAACTGTCACAACATGGCCTCTGGGTCCATCTGTGTGGGTCTTCCAGAGGGGAGTGACACATGAGGCTGTGGACTGAGAAGATCCACCCTCAATGTGGCACCATCCATGGCCCAGGGGCCTGGAGAGAGAGAAAAAGAGGGTGGGTGACTGGCCTCTCTGTCTTAGGGAGCTGGGGACACACTCTTCCCCCTGCATGTCAGAACCCCAAGCTCTCCAATCTTTGGACTCCAAGACCTACACAAGTGACCTTTGGAATGTCAGGCTTTGGGCTCAGACTGAGAGTTACACCATAGGCGTCCCTGGTTCTGGGGCCTTGGACCGGGCCACGGGGCCATGTTACTGGAATCCCTGAGGCTCCAGCCTGGGGCTGGACTGTCACATGACTTCTCTACCTCCATCGTCACATGAGCAGTTCCCTAGTAAATCCCCTCTGGTTGATCCATATAAACCCTGAGGGTTCTGTCTCACTGGAGCACCCTAGTACAGTTCTAGTAAAGCAGAGGCATTTGGACATGCTTCTTAACTGCAGGAAATGCTGAAGGAGGTGAAAGAGGATTAATAAAATCTCAGGGAGTAGAAAGGAGAGACTTGGGCAGAGTCCATAAATGCATGGAGATAAACCAGACAGGTTTCCCAGCAGCATTTTGACGGATGATAACAGCCACAGTTGAAGAAGAAATCAGCAGTTAAGAAGGAAATAAGATCATGTGGGGATTCAAAATTGGTATGAGAAATATGTTATTGTGTTTCTAAAGATGAAAACATTCACAGCGTGGACTATAAATATGCAGCTATTATCAATGATTCTGTACAAAGTATGTTATTATCTAGATTATTAAACTAGCAGCTTAGATGCAACCATTGTGAAATGATGGTACAGAGGACTATTGCAGGTCTGCAGCCTAATTAGATGGTACAGGAAGCCTGGTGAGAAGTCCAGGCTAATGAAGCGGCCCGGATTCAGACCAAGGCCTCATACCTGGCCCTGCTCTGGACTACGAATGGATGACGAAGAGCATGTTTTCAAACTCATATACACTGTGCACATATCAACTTGTACAATTACAGCAGGTATGTTCTGTGGACCTCTGAAAAACTGTGCACCAACAATTCTTTTTGGTAAATCAAGTTATACTTTAAGTGCATGCAGGGAAATAATGTGTAGATGATGGCTTTGGAGATTGTTAAAGGACAAAAATGGCAGCTATTTAGGAAAACAAGGCCATCTGATTTGTGGCCATAGTTCCAACCCAATGATAAAACCTACTATGAAAAATCACAGTGACAGTAAAATAAGTGATGGGTCCCTCTTGGTAAATGAAAGCTCTCCCACAGAAGAGAGGCTTTGCCCTGTGCTCTACGTTTTAAGGATTTGTGCATGAGAAGATCCACCAGTTGCTGGGTCTGGGCAGGGCTGACCTTAGAGCAGGTTTGCTCTGACAGCCTAGACCTGACCAAGCTTACAGGGATTTGGAGAGCTGAAATGAGAGACCTGGGGGCAGGGAAAGAATCCGTGACTACAAGGATACAACTTGATGTCTTATCATACATAAGACAAAAACCTTAGGCATCCGAAATCAGCCAAAGGGAGCCTGGGTGACTAAAATATGTCACCATCATTACCAAAGATCAGCTAGCTCTGGGTGGGGACGCAGAGGGAACAGTGGACCACGATGGACTCAACCCCCTGGAAGAGCCTGAGCTCTCAAATCTCTGCAAATCAGCATCCCAGCCTGAGGGTCTGCACAGCCACCTTGTGCCAGGTCAGCAGCCGCGAGTAGTTTCCAAGTGCCTGAAAATCCCCCTGGGCTCTGATGAAATTGAGCTCCTGGATTCAGAAAGAAGGAAGCAGAACCGAGGCCCCTGCCAGCCTGAGTCTCCACTCTGTGCAGATCCAGGGGTACAATGTTTGGCCTAAGCCAGGGCCTCCTTCCTGGTTCCAGCAGCTGCCCCTGGGGACAGAACACCTGCCTAGACCTCAGCCAAAGGCCAGGATCCAGCCAAAGCCTCATTCAATTCCAAACACAGTCTACACTGTGCCTAGTGTGCTCCAGGAAGTGACTAGTGAAAAAGAAACAGAATCCAATTCAAAATAAAGCATTTTCTGAAAATGTACTCATTGAAGAAAATTAGTCATCACTAAGAACTCAGAGTAAAGGTTGTTGTCATGCTAGACACTGAAACGCACACAACTCTGGGAAATATATCAGAGCTCATCACTGAACGAAAATTGACACTCTTAAGCATTCTAATACAAAAAATGACGTCTGTATTTAAAAAAAAATGAAAGCCGAACTAGAAAATTGAAAGATATGGAAAGAAAAATTGTATTTGAGCTCCCATTCCAAAGCAGAGAATATTCTCTGCCATCAACTATAGACGGTCTCCTGAAAACAATCAGTGTTGGACCTGAAAAAGTTGCTAAGAAACAACTGTGCCACTTGACAAGGGCCAGGCTCAGCCTAGGCGAGGTGCCACTGGCTGTTTTCCATGCCCCTCTCTACAGGTTACCCAAAGCTCACCCAGGGGCATGACCACACAAGAGCTGTGGCCTAGGTTCAGAGCCCAGGGCATGGCCAATCCCAGTGCCACCTCTTCTTCTAGACATGTGTCACATGTGTGCAGCTGTCACCTCAGCATTAGTCACATTTTCAAGGAGGAATGACACACAGAGGTACTAGATCGCTTACATGTTAATTGCAATTATACAGCAAAACAGAAAGTGCTGCCAAAATATTCACAGGATAATTGCCCTGCAATGACAGGATAATTCTTCCTATTCTTTCCAAAACAGAATGTAGCTGCCCCATCTAATTACTTTACCATCTTCCAGGCAAAAATTTCCCCTTGGCCCCAGCCAAGCCTTGCCTTTCCACACACAGAGGCTCTCTGAGCACCTTTTACAACCTCAGGGAAGACGGGTGGGTAGGCCAACGGTTGGACCAGGGCTTCCAACCCTGGCATACTGACCCAGAGGAGATGGTGGTGGTGCATGTGCCCACACTGTCCTAGGAAGGGTTTGGGACCAGCTGTTCTGTGCATTGCAGGGTATTCAGCAGCAGCCCTGGACTCCCCCTGGAGAGCAGTTGTGCTCCCTACTCCCAGTTTTCACAACCAAGAAATGTTTTCAAACATTGCAAAGGATGCAAGAATTTCAGATAAAGATATTCAACCTATGCTTTTCTTAAACACACACACACACACACACACACACGCACACACACATCAGATCTTGTCCTTACCCTACAAAAAATGGTCCTATGATTTCCTGTCCCACCAGAAAAAACAATCATTGGTGGAAACCCAACCTCCCGAGATGCTTTGCAGTCCCCCACGCCCCCCCCCCAACCATTGGCACCAGCTGCTCCTGGGCTCACAGCACTCCAGCTCCCCCCTGCGGCAAGCAGAAGCCTCCACTTCTGCCCCGTGGCTCTCACCTAGAGGCCGTGGCTCCTTCAGACCTCCCCGAGGTTCAAGCATGGACCTCCCTGGTGTCTCTGCTCAAGCATCACTTTCTTAGAGTCTTTCCCTGACCATTACGTCTGGTGTGGCCCTGCCTCCCCATGTCACCTGCCTATCCACTCATGGGGCCCAGAACACCATGCAACAAGCAGCTCAGTGCCTCCTTGCAAACCCATGTGTGTTCTGTCTCTTTCTGGAAAGTAAGTCCCTGGAGGACAGATATTCCTGTCTGATTTTCTGCTGGGTCTTCAGCACCTTGGAGAGCACCCAGTGCCTAGAGCTCCCTCCACCAGGGTGGTGGTTGTTCTAACCCATTATACAAGACAGCGGAATGCTCTTTGATTCCTTGTACACAAATGGACCACAATTGTTCACCTCTCTGGTTGTACACAAAGTAGGGTCACACCTTTCATGTAATCATACAGGAACTTAGGGTAATGATGTCTGTCTCATTCCACCATCTTTCCCATCCCCATGCACCCTCCGCTCCTGTCCCCTCCCCTCCACCAGAGTTTGTAGGATACTCTGGACTGGGGGAGTGTTCTCCCCACACTGTGGCGTGACCAGCACGGGGCTCTCTGGCTGGCTGCTTGCTAGTCATGGGTGCCCCCACTGCCCCTCCACCAGGCTGCAAGATCCCGAGGGGGTGCTACCCTCCTCATCCTCTCTATTTGCAGGACCTAGACCTTCCGTATGTATTCTGGTAGATAGATGGATGGACAGACAGCTGGATACATGAGTTGAGCCTGAATTATGCCTTGGGCTGAGCTCCGGGCCTAGGACTTGACAGGTGAATTGGCCTGCTGTTAGAAATTAATTCATCAGTCATTTCCACGGGCTGTATAAATGCCATCCAAGCTGGTCAGGCAGACAGGAACAAGCAAAATGATACTTTTTTAAAAAGAAAAACCTCCGAGTTGGCACTTCCCATTTCCCTAGGTTGTAATTAGCGCTGGAGTTGCTTCACTCTTTAAAGCCTCTTATTACCACCCAGTTCCGTCTGTCCTCCCTCTCCTGCCCTAAGCAATGGGAGGGAATGTCCTCTAGGACCTTCCAGATCCACCTTCACTATCCAAGCAGAAGACGCACAGACCCGCACCAGGCACTTCCCTCCCAACCTGGTTCTCACACAAGGAAAAGGGATTACAAAAGGACTGTTTTTTTCCAGGTGTCAGACCTGGAGAGATCTTTAAAGACGCTACCCCAGCACTCATTTGTGTGGATAATTGAACCACCATTGTTATTTTTATGTCCCAAAAGGCTTCTTGATAATTTGGGGTTGCCCAATATAATTTTAGCAATCTTACCTTTCTTTGGTCTAAAAAGGCATTAAAAAGAAAAAAAAAATGAACTAAACCAGATATGTTTTTTAAAGAAGGGGAAGGGAGAAAATGAAGAAAGCATTTAAAATATAGATATTTTTAAAGTATGGTTCAGAAAACTAGCATCCGATGCAGTTGTATTAGAATTATAGTATTTTCCATTTAGAGAAGTGAGACAAGTTAATTGCATAGTTACCATGAAATAAACTACGTGGCAATTGCACAGTAGCTCCTTCAGAAACCACAGTAATTACACTGAACTGAGCCTTCTAAAATAGACTGGGAGCTTCCGAGTTCACGCACGATGGGGCTGAGTTTGACCTGTGCTCCCGCCACTGGAAGGGAGTGTGGCACGTGACTTCTGAAGCCAATTTCTGGAGATAATGACTTTTAAATACAGACGTCTTTCTACAAATGGTCCCAAGCACGGTGTTTCCTTTCAGCAAATGGGAGGAAAAGCCCAGTTACCCTCTGCCAGGCAGCAAGAAAGTCGACGGTAATTTCCTGTCTGAAGGAGGTGATGATCCTCAAAGAAAAATATCAGCAGTGTCCCCTGTGGAAGGAGACTCTGGTTGCTGGCTCTGTTTGCATACTGTATACCCAGCTTGAAAGGCAGCCGCGTGGGGAAGAAGGGGCCAGAGGAGGAGTGAATGGTGCCGTGTATTCTGCAAAGAGCAAGCGATTTTCCTGGGAATGAAAAGGCCTGTAACACAGCCAATGCCCCAAAGGCCCGGAACAGTCACCTTTTGTCACTGTGTCTTACACAACCTAAATTATTCAGCTGCTGAAGAAAAAGAGGAGCTGAGTAAATATGGGGGACAGAGAAGGCTTTCCCTGGGAGACGTGGAGGAAGGGAAAGATCTGGGGAGTGGACTGCTGGAATCCTGGTCCTTGGCGCTGGCTGTTCTCAGGGAACTTCCGATCCGACAGTGGACGTGGTTCTATCAAGGAGAGGTGGGACCGTCAGGGCCTTCCCTTCCAGGTCACAGGGATCGGGTTCCAGGAGAGCAGCTCCAGGGTTTGCAACAGGCCCCAGCTGCTGAGTGCGTGGCTCAGCCTCTGGCCTCCCACGTGCTGGACTTGCCGGACGCGATTCCCAAGCCTGTCTGCAAACCCTCTGGCGTCCCCTGCTCTGCTTCTTCATTACCAGCCCCATCAAGTTGGCCCCAGCCCAGGGTCGGGACTCCGTCAGGACTGGATTCCACATTAGCTGCCAAGGTCTTTGTGAATTTAATTTTACAGACATTGTTCTGCTAAGTCGAAGCCAAGCCAGCTGATGGGCATGAGAGAACGAAATGAGATTAGAGATGATCAAAACCAGGTGCGGGGAGGGGACGCCCAGCGGCCCGTCACTCCAACCCTATCTGTGCTCAACCCCGGTGCTGACAGGCCAACTCCAAGCCACGCGGAAACTCATTTAGTCCAGACCTGAGTCCCTGCTGACCCTCACACACACACACACACACACCCTCACCATTTCCAGGGCTGTGGCATCTCCACTGGGCTGTGAGAGAGACCCGTCTTCTTCGTCTCCCTCGGTCCTGGCCTGTTGGTTGAGTGAATAAGAGACCCACATCTTGTCACCACAGAAGGGCATGGCCTCAGCCAGAAAGACTTCACGGGGCCTGTAAAGGGAAGAACAGCCGCCAAGCAGCCACTTGTCAATAAACGTGCGACGATCCAAAGGGAGTGAAATCGCGAAGAGTTGTCCTCACAGAATCATGACGTGACAGGAGTGACAGACCTGAGGACCCAGGGACCTGGAAAAGCGCGGCACTCCATCGTGCGCTTGGGAGGGTCTCACCGTGCTCCCACTTGAGCAGGTGACGCGTCTGCCGTGGCTGCTGCTGGAGAGCTGGGGCTCTGTGCCTCTCTGGAGACCTGTGCCTCCGTGTGTCTGGGCAGATGGCGTCCCTAGAGTTTCCTGCTCTTCTGGAGCGGTGGCTTCTTGAAGCACTAGCATGAGACTTCTCCCCAATCTACCAGCAGGGAAGTATTCACAGTGACAACTGGAGTGTGGGTGTGGATCAAGGCATCGTCGACCCTCCGGGGACATCCTTGGGGACCCTGGCAGGAGCGCAGCACCAAGGTGGCCCCAGGGAAGCCGCAGAGGAGGACTCTGCAGCTCTGTCTTGGCTTCTCCTGGGCCAGCTCCCGTGCTCACTTCCCGGGCCTGTGCCAGGACAATGGGAGGCCACCAAGGAGAGATGCAGACAGCCACCACTGAGTGTTTTGAACAGCCAGTGCCCATCTGGCCTCCCACTCCCGAGACCCTCTTCAGTGCAACCTGCTTTATAAATTCCTCACCCTCTAGGGACATGTGCCCCACTTTGAAGGAAGCACTGGAGGCTGGAAACAGGGCCCTGGAGGCCACTTCCTGGACCCAGGCTGGGTCCTGTGCCTTTGTGTTCTCCTCTGAAAGTGCAGCTGGTAACAGGAAGTTGCTCTTGGCTGTGAGAGGTCTCCCACAGGGACATGTTGAGCAGGTGGGAACACCAGTGCCCATGGATGTGAGCTCCCTTCATGACCCAGTGCAGAGAAGGAGCCTGGGGTCAGAGAGGAGGCTGAGGCCTGCAGCTGGCGTATGAGAACCCTAAGAGTGGGATTCATGTCTTCCAAGCTCAGCTCTACGGACAACCCCACCCGCTGATCAAGCCAGCCAGAGGTTCCCCTTCTCCCCTTGAGAGAAGCAAGTTTCAGTTGATAGTAACTTGTTTTAATAAAGGGAATTGCACTTTGGAACGAGAACCCCTGGCATTGTGCATCTGTATCCACACAGAACATGCACACGCGCGCACACACACACACACACGGTCACACACAGACAAACGCATGCATACGCATGTTTGCATGCTTGCGTTTTCTAATGGAAAGGCAATTTCTATTAGAGAAAACTTGAAAACAGAAAAGAATGAACATAACTGGGAGTCACACGTGGTTGCCTCATCTTGACACGAGGCAGGTCCCTCCACTTCTGGGCACGCCCCTCTGGTCCACAGCCTTCCCTAAACGCACACACATTTAGGGATAAGAGCACTCTGGACGACTTCACAAAAAGACCTTCCTCTCCTGCTGCCACAGTAAGAACGTATTAGGTTTTACAAGACAAAAGAATCTTCTGACACCACCTCACCCGTTCTTCCCCTCGGGGGGTTTCGGAGTCTGAATCACAAAACCGCCATCCAGAATCCCCAGTGCCAAGTCGGTCTTGCTCTGCCACGTTGAGGTTTTAATACAGAGAAGTGAGCGGGGAGCTCCTCCCCAGGACCAAGGACTGAGCTCCCTGGTGGTTAAAGTCTCCTGGCTCTTCAGAAGAGTCCCTGTTTGAACAGCAGGTCTGTGACCGTCCTGGATGGACAGAGGTCCTGTTGTAATTTGTGTGGGAACAGTGGTGCCACACTGGCTACTGACAACAGTCCCATGTCCCCACAGAGCAGCAGTCTGTGGTACAAGCTCATCGGGATGGACTCCATCTTTCTCGGCGAGTGCCCAGAACTCTCGGACTCTGTGGTGCCCGCCTTCCGGTTGCTTGGTAACAAGAGCACCTAATTATTCTACTAGAGGTCAACAGAATGCCAGCCACCCATCGCAGAGCCAAGAAAGTCAGTTAGACGGAAGCCACTCGTTTGCCTAGAGAACTTTATTTTTCAGTTAGAGAGCAGGAAAAAGGTGGCTTCCAAAGCTCAGTTCATTTCTACTCATTTCAAAGCCTGGCCTGGAAAATAAGCTGCAGTGTAGACAACTCTGATAAAAAGCAAGTCAGAAAAGGGCCGTGGTGTTCGCTGTTTTTTAATTCCTGAAATTGTCCATAGACGAGGAACAGTAAATGCTCAAGGATAGGAAGTAGTCTTCTCTCTGTTAGATAATGATCTGATTTCTAATATAGGTTCCCTAGGGACTGTGGGGAGTTTTGTTTTCAGATTTTGGGGGTGCTTGGCTTGGATTTGGGGATTCTGTCATTTTTTCTTCTCAACTGACTCTAGGTGATCAGGTTTAAAAGTAATTGAGTTGCTGGTGAATTTCTTTATTGACCATACTGTGCATTTTTACCTATATGTGACTATGATTGCAGGGTTTTATTTTCTAAAGATTCTCCCACTTACTCTGGGTAATTTGCTATAAATGTAGATACTGCATTGGACACTGCTTCAAATACACCCTTCCTGCAAATGCAGAGGCCTTCTGCTAGCCAGAGCTGGATGGATCCTGCCAGGAACTTGAAGACAGGAGGCCCTGATTTCTTTGTCTTCTCTCCACAATGGAGATGGTGACTGCAGAGGCCAGGGTGAGCCCTCATCCAGGAGACCCCCAGGATGCATAAGTATGATGCTCACACCTTGTCTCATACAGACACCCCCCTTGACTTGTTTTCTTTAAATCAAATTAAATGCCTCACCGTGTCTGGCCTGGAGGGTCCCTCTATCTGCCTTTGGAATCACTGGATGACCTCAGACTGCCATTACAGTTCAAAACAACCTTCAAATGCTGGCCCCTGCCCCAGCTCAGAACCCAAAAACCAAGCAGGCCGGGAGAGAGTGCAGAATTACTGCTCGCAGATCTTTTTCATCACCTATAAAAATTGGTGAAAAATTGCTGCATGCAACTAAAATGCTGTTTGGCTCCTGTGTTCCCTCCATAAGATGGTGCTTTGTTTGCTAAAAGCTGCCCTGCTCCCCACCTGCCCTTGAGGAGCTAGGGTTCCACAAGGGCTGGTCCACTGCGCCCTCTGCTGGCAAAGATGGGGAATGACCTAGCAGAATCTGGCACTGGAGCCCAGTACCTGAATTTCTTGTAAGGCCATTTCACTTAAATCTCTAAGGGTATTTTGAATGTGACAGAGCACAGGAAGCAATTCACTGTGAACTATAACTACACGGGACAGCACCGACGATGCAGAACGATGTCCACACACCCACAACAAACAGGTTAATGAGGTAAACTGTGTGTTGCTTACATTGCAACACAGTAAAACATGTACATCCCACAATGGCACACACACCCACACATACACACACACACACACAGGGAAAGAGCCGCATGAAGAGCACACTGCTCACAGTAGCCCCCAGCCTACTATGCGTCTTATAGTAGCCATGGACCTCTGGGGAGTCCCCATGAACACCAAGGGTGGCCCCTGGGTGGGGTCAGGCTGAGGCCAGGCATGGAGGACTGGGGCCTCCAAGGGACTGGGCAGGGACTGGCCCTCTCTCTCACCATTATTCTCTGCCCCCTCTCCCGTTGCACCCCACTCTTCCCAGAACGTAAAAGACATGGCTGGTGTCCCAACAACACGGGCTGTCACGGGCTTTAAGGACCATCTGGGTCCAACCTCATTATTTTAAAGGCTCAGAAATAGACAAGGAGAGCAGAGAGAAAGAGCTGAGGTGCTCTGAGCAAGTCGAGAAGGAGGTCGAGAGGCAAGGATGACCCCATACCACACCCAAGCAGCTCATTCGGACGAGGAAAACGTCGTGATTCTGAACCCCAAAGGAGGAGGGCATCCTGGGGTAGATACAGAAAAAAGATGAGTCTCTCCTCGCTCCCTCTGTCTGCGCATGCTCTCTGCGGAGGAGGAAGCCTGTGGGAGGAAGGGAGGAAGAGGGGGCGGAGAAGAAGAACAGGGAAAGGCTGGAGGGAAAGAGGCTGCGGGACCCTCACCCCAGCACACAGCCCCCCAGGCTGCTGGATCCAGTGGGGCTCGAACCCAGAGCTCAGGTTTGCTCTGCTTCCTGCAGGAAGGGGACGGTGGGCTCTAGAATCACCAGGGAAGCCATCGCCAGTGTTGTGTGGGCTGCACTGCACAAACCATTTTTAAACATCCACGACCTATCCCAGTGGAACAAAGAAAATGTCAAACGGACTCTCAGTGTACTCCTTCACTGCAGCCCAAATCTTAAGCTCTAAATTTAAACATGTAGCCCCAAATATAGTGTAATTTATTTTATTTTTTTAGAGACAAAGGGGTTGTCGTCTTCTTTAAAACCCTGGAGGAAGAGGTGGTGGCAAGGTTCTGGCAAATTGACATGGTGCATGAGAAGTTTTATTTGTCGTCTATCAACTCAACAATCGGCAGCATCCATTGAAATTAGGTAAGAGACATTTATGAACCAGGAGCTGTAGCTTGTGTGGCAAAGCTGGGGCTTCCCTCAGCTCAGCCAGTGCTTGCCTTGGCTCAGTGTGCAGCGTGGATTTGCCTTCCAAGGGGCTGCGGGAAACTGGGTCTCTTGCAATGTACAGACCCAGTGGGGCGTCCCTGGGTCTCTGAATATGTCCACCTTGGCCGCCCAGCTAGCCCTGTCTCCAAAGCCAGATCCTACTTCAAACACATGCCAGCTGCCTCCTGTGCCACCCCCAAGCTGCCCTTGCAGACTTCATGGTGGCAGAGCAAAGTGTAGCTGTGGCAAAGGTAATCACGTGTACCAGGAGCATCCCTCAAATTTAATTCAAGAAACCCATGTTTCTGGAAAGCATTAAAGAAGTGTATCCTCTTATAGAGACGTTTTCATTCAGCAATCGTCCTTGAGACTATGCCAAGCGGGCACAGGGGGTGGCCGCCTGTTCAAGGCTGCTGGCTCTGCCATGCAGGACAATCCCAGGAAACGAGGAGCCGCCTCAGTGCCTGCGGCCACCCACCTGCTGCCTCTTCACTTGGGACTGTGGGGTGGCCGGTGCAGGCACTTCTGCAGGTGGCAGGAAAGCCTCGTCCAGAGAGCCCCTTCACCCTGCGTGACCAAACCTCACCAGCTAAATGCCATTTGTAGAGAACGTAGGCAGCATCTGGGTAAAGCTATTATTACAGTCTGAGTTTCTAATTGTTTTCAAAAGTTTCTGTAAATGTTTCTGTGTACAATTATTTATACGTATTTATTTAAAACCATTAAAAGTCTCTATTGGCTCTCCAGGTATTTCAACGGTGGGTGCCAGTCTGTCGTGCATTCTCTCCCTGGGCAGTCCCCAGGGCTGTGGAGGAAATTGGGGGTGCTCCAGGTGAGGGACCGGAAAATTCCAGAAAGACATCCCTCCAAGGTGACGTTTGTGCAAAGACCCGGTGGGGCCAGAGGCTGGGCCGCGAAGATGGCTGACCCCCATCTTCCTGAACCCTCGAGTCCTTCAGAGATGCTCCGTCACATCTGCGTTTATGGATTTGTCGGCCAGGACTTCATTGAAGGCCGTGGGGGCACAGGAGCCGTGCACAGCCCTGCCCACTGGGCTCACATGCCAAGGGCAGAGGACAGAGGACTGTGCGTGCAGGGCGGCCTGTGCATCATGGGGGGATGGGGGGGGTGCAGGGCACTCAGTGTGCAGCGGTATCAGCCCAGAACAGGGGCTCCAGACACAGGGATGGCACAGGGACAAAAACAGGCTGAATCTCCTGCCCTGCCCTCAGGGCGTACACTTTCCTGAACCAGAGCCCTCTCTACCCAGGTCTGCTCTCCCGTGTGCACATGTCCTTACCCATCTGAGGTCTTGTGTCCATGTCTATCACCCTGTCTAGCTGTGTCTATGTCCATCTTCATCCACCCTGGTCCTTATCTATCTCTGGGGCCTCTATCTCCAGAACTGGAACTGCCTACCTCTACCTGTATTTCTGTCTGTATTATCTATCTCTGTGTCTCTACGCCTATCTGTATAGCTGTACTTTCCATATGTCTGTATCTATTCCTATACCTCTGAATGTCTGTTTCTCTAAAGTCTGTATTCCACCTATCACCTATGTCTATATTTCATCTATATCTATATGGACCTGTGTCTTCATCAAATCATGATCTATATCGTTATCTGCCAATATTTATGTCTCTATGCTAACTAGCCGTCTTTGATCTACTGATATTGATATCTGTCTACACATTTATAGCTGCATATATGTATCTCCATATGTATACCTCTATATTTTGTTCTATCCATGTTTATACCTTTATGTCTATCACTATCTGTATATCTCTCTCCGTCTACTGCAACCACATTCTTCAAGGATTGTGATTATCAAGAGGAATAGAATCATATCTGTTGATACAAGCACACCTACAATTCAAAGCAGAATTACAGTCCCTCAAAAATCAAAGAAAAATGCAACAGGTGCCACAGAAAGGAGAGCAGGTAGTGGATGAGTACCCCCGTGAAGACTTAATTAAACAGTTGATAGAAAAGAATCAGAACACAGGAAATGTGACACTGTGGGAAAAGTAAGAAGCCATGGTGCCCTCCAGCACAGGGACCTAGAGCCAGATGCCAGAATGGAATGAGGACCTCTCTATCCACAGGTGGACAAGGCTGCAGCCCAGGGGCCTCTTGTCCTACACCAGGCCCAATACAGGACGGTAAAGACAGGTATGTACTGCAGACAATAACATGGCTGGGGTAGCCCTCAAACCTCATAGATTTTTGCTTAATTTTCTGAATGATGAATCAGAAATTGAGAATCCTCAAAAAGATTGAATTTTCCGCAAACAAATGAAAAACTCCCTACGGAAAAAAAAAGAAAAAAGAAAATCTTACCATTTTGAGTGTTAACTTATAGTACCATATCAATTGAAAAGTTATGATATTTACTATTTTATCCAGAATCATACAACGTATCAGATCAATATTTGATTTGCCTATCTGGACATAATAGTGATTATAATGGGGGAAAACTTCCAAAGAATACCCATCTCTTCTTACAAAAGCCCCAGAAGGTTTCATGCATCTCCACCAGATTTTAGCAGAGTGGGCCTCCAAGACTGTTTGTTGTAAGTGCGATGATCCAATTAGAAATGTTATAACAATCTTCCAGACAAGTGTAACGAGGCTGAGAAATTTTGAAGAAAGCAGAAAAATTTAGAAACCATCTGGAAATCTTAAATAGACGGCAGTAATTATTCAGCTGTTTAGAAACAAGTCCTAAACAAGAAAACGTGAAGCTACTCTCTCATTTTCTGCTAAAATAATTGCTTGTTTCCAAAGCTTACAGTTTGGGGTTTTGCAATGTCACTACCCACCCACATCCCCTCTCTGCAGACAGATTCCCTGTCTGAAGTCGCAGGGTCCACACTTGGAGAACCTGGGCCCCTCGGCCAAACAGGCAAGTGTCCAAAAAACTGCTTCCATTGTGCTCTGAACCAACCAGTCTCTGGGTCTGTCCCTCAGCCTCCTGCCGCCAGAGGCTGAAGTTCTTTCCTCCCTGCAGGCTGTCCACTGTGTCCACTGGGGGCAGGGTGAAGATGCCCAGGCCTGTGGTGATGACACTGGGGCACAAGCCCATGGCTGGCACTTTCCCCAGGGTCTGACTCCACACAAGCCCTCCTGATGCCACCTATTGAGCCTGAGAAAGCAAGCAGATGTCCCACTAGGCTCTGCTGTCCCACTGAGCCTAGTGGCCCCAGAATTAGCATTCAGCCACTGCAGAGGTCTCTGAAGTCAACCAACCAGGGCTCCTGCTCTGAGCAGTTCCAAGCCACCTCAAACTCTCCTTGAGGAAGCTCACCTCTCACTGAACCTCCCTAAGCCCCAGTACCCCCAAAGTCCTCTCCGTTCTATGATGCCATCACGGCCTCAACTGCTCTGCCCAACCCCCTTCCCTCTGAGCCCTGAGTCCTACCATTCTTGCCCTGGCCTCCATAGGACAACTCTTCTCATATACCTCCTTATCCAGGGAGGATACATTCCGAGACCCTCAGTGGATGCCTGAAACCACGGATAGTGCAAAACCCCATATATATTATGCTTTTTTCCTATCCGTATAATTTATAAAGAATACAGTTTAATTATAATGATTCAGTAAGAGGTCAACAATAATTAATAATGAAATAGATAGCATAACACTATAATGTATCCAGAGTTTGTCATGTAAGTAAAATAGATGGACCTGAACACAAGCACTATGATACCATGACAGCAGATCTGATAAATGAGACAGTTACCAAGTGATTCATGGGCAGGTAACATATACTGCACGGATACTCTGGACAAAGTTACAAAGTTACATCCTGGGCAGGACAAAGAGGTATGGCATGAGATTTCAAAACACACTCAAAAGACCGTATATTTTAAAATTTATAAGTTGTTTACTTCTGAGATTTTCCAATTGATATTTTTTGGCCATGGGTAACTGGAGTCACAGAAAGCAAAACTGTGGGACCACTATACCATTCTAATCAGGTATCATGATCACAGTGTGACAGGAGTTTCCTCTTAGAATTCTCTAGAGAGTCTCCACTGCACCTCTGGACAGTGCCACTGGCTGCTGTTAACTGCCATGCACCTGGACTCCACACATTCCTCAGGCTCCCTCCCCCATCCTCGCCCAGGCTGACCTCTTTCTGGTCTTTATTTCCCACCAAGACACCAATAATCCATGGAAGGTCCCAATGAAGGCAGAACCACGGGGTGGCAGAGGTATCTTCTTAAAGGCCTAACACACAAGTCCAACCCACACTGGTCCACGAGGGAGGCCTGACGAAGCCCCACACCAGGCAGCCCAGACAGCAGCCCGTGGTACTGGAGGCTGGAAGGCCAAGGTCCAGTGTCTGAGGGCCTTTCTCCTGGGCTTGCAGGTGGCGTGTGCTCCCTGTTCTCCTCTGGTCACCCCCTCATGAGAGTCTGTGTCCTGATTTCTTCCTTTCTTTAAAGGAAGAGTCAATTAGGTCACCCCAAGGAACTTATTTCCACTTAATCACCACTTTAAAGACTTCATCTCCAGATGTAGGCACATTCTGGGGACTGGGGCTTAGGACTTCAACATATGAAGTGGGGATTGGGGTGGAGGGGCAACTCAGCCTGTGACAATCCCCAGACAACAACAGTCCCAGAGCCTTCTCTTCATAGGGCTCCTCCGGCAATGGGATCAGGGTGCACAAACCACAGGTTAAATATGATGCACCTCCTGGGGAGTCCTTTTGACCCCAACTACATTATGCCTACAAATATATATGGAATAAAATTTATTATATATATATGGAATAAAATTTACCGCAAAATGAAACCCATGCTGGCCTCAGACAGTCCTGAACCGGCTCGTAGACCTGGAAGGGTGTGAACTCTCCTTCTGTTGCAAAACTTCTTCAAACTCCTGTGGAAAGAGTCAAATTTGTCCAGGACAGAGCCTATCCTGGCATCCCTCCCCCGTGCTTAATGAGTGCTATTTTGATAAGGAAAGTGAGGGCTCTGGGCCCCTGGTATGTAAATGATGTCGAAGCTTCACTGGGCTAGAAACAGGCTGAGTTTTGCACTCAGGCACAGTTTCATCCCCAGGGGGCTGCTCATTTATTTTAACTGATTGGAGTTGTTTAAATTCATTGAAGAGCTCCATCTGAGCTCAAAGCTGCTAATGGAAGCAGAGCACAGCCTCCCGGCCGAGGGACGTGTCTTGGGACATGGAGCAAGGTCCTCTAGGAAGGGGCACACCAGTCCACCGCGTCACCACTGAATGTTGTGCTGAAGAGAAACCAAAGTAGCCAAAGAATGGCTGCATGATTCCTTTATGAAAACTCTAAAATTATTACTAGATATTAACAGTTGGAATAAATGGAGATTGATAGCATGTTCCTGGTATAAATGAGCAAAACAGTACACATAATAGCAGATATGCCAATTAACCAACCTAACATACTAGATAGGGCAATGATACCTAAATGAATCTCTATATTCAAGGCAATCTTAACATTTCAGCTGGATTTTTAAAAATGAATTCGATATAACAATTCTAAAATTATATAGAAAGGAATAAAGATCTATAAATAGCTACATAGATTTGGATTAAAAGTGAGCATAAGGATCAGTGTAGACTTAACTTGAGATAACCACTGCCACAAAAAACACAGGTTTCGGGCAAAATTTGGAGAGACAGAAGGACAGGTCAACTGAGGGAGCTCAGAGCTGGCCCCCCACCAGCCTTGTGTGTCATCAAGGAAACACTGAGAAGCAGTGCAGAAGGAGGAAGTGCTTAGTGGGTGATTTGCAAGAAATTGAATTATTGTGGAGAAAAATAGAGATTTACTCCCAGTTGATGTCATACAAAAATTTAAACTCCAGTTTAAAACTCAAAGTTGAAAGTAATTTCAAAAAATGTAGAAGATGTCTTACTAACCCAAAATTAACACAGGGCTTTTTAAACAAGAACCAAAAAGAACAAAGCACGATGTAATTTATAAATGGATCAACTTGAATATAGTGAAATGAAAGCCTTTAGTTTAGAGACAAACGTCACACAGCTACTAGAGACATGACAGACTAAGCTATTTGCCACATAAAAAATCAACAGCACAATGATACCTAGAATATGTGCACACTCACACAAATCAACAAAAAAGAAAACCCTATAAAGTTGAAATTCTATAGGAAAAAAAAAACAGAAGAAAAAGCAGAAACATATGTACAAATGAGTATGAAAATCACTAGTGATCAAAGTAACACAGATAAAACCTTCAGTTCACTCCTGCAGTGACCTCAAAGTGACTGAGAATGGATGATTCATAAAGAGCAGGAATTCATCTCTCACGGTTCTGGAGGCTGAAATTCCAAGACCAAGTCCAGCAGTTCCCATCGCCTAGCCAGGCCCTGTCTCCTCCTCCACATGGTGCCTGTTGCAGCTCTCTCTAGAGGGGATGAACTTCGTGCCCTCACATGGCAGAACAGATGGAAAGGCCCAAATTCCCCCCCTCAAGCCCTTTCATAAGGCACCAGTCTCACCCCTAAGTGACCTAGTCGCCTCCTAAGGACCCCACCTCCGAAGACTGTTGTTTTGAGGATTGAATTCCAACATGAACTTTGGAGGCGCACAAGCATTCAAACCCCAGCATGACCATGAGTCAGAGCACCCTGTGGACACGGTGGGTCACACCAGGAGTCGGGGAACATGTGGGGAGGTGGAAGCCGTGTGCACTGCCCCTTCTTCACGGTGCATGAATATTCAAGAACATGAAATAAACACATTGTGGGGGGTGGCTATGCGCGGGCGGG
>NW_025999968.1:60045630-60058750 GCF_001458135.2 Marmota marmota marmota
TTCAAAGCAAAGCAATGGGAAAATGCAAAACGAGCAGTTGGTGGGGGGGTGGCTGATGCGGGCGGGACGGGGGGGGGGAGCGTGTGGGAGAGGGGGAGCCAAACAGGGGTGGGAGAGTAAATGGAGAAGAGCCTCCCAAGTGCCGATGACCACAGGGCGCCACGGTCTTAGGCGTATGAGGACCCAATTCCACCCTAGGACCCAAAGAACAATTTTAAAAACCATGTTTACTGCAGGAATCATACATGATTGTAGCTATCAAGGCATAAGGGCTTCCTGAACTGTGAGTGTCAGACTAGCTAAATGTACACGTGCTTCCTGGGCACACAGGGAACCTGCATTTGCCCACACCCCTGAAGTCCACCTGGTTGAGACCACCTGGTGGGCATTGGCCAGTGAATGCACTGTAATGTCACTTTGGCCTGGACCCAAGGCCTCTCCTGTGCTCTGTGGTGCTCTCTCTCTCTCTCTCCGGACTATGATGCTGAACATGAAGGACTCAGGATAAGGAAGACACCTGAGGAAGAGAGCCCGAGGTCTTCATCAGCACGTGGAAGAGAGACAAGAAAACCACCTACCCCCTCAGATCCAGGTCCGTGTCGAGCCACTGGGATTTGGTGGCTGCTGCTTAGCCAGAATAGAATATTATTCCAACCTTGGGTCTCACTTAAAGTAAGTAAACAAGGGTATGTGCTCAGGTAGCACCAGGCCAGTTTGAAGCCTGAGAGACTTAGGTTAGAGGTGATGAAGTGGAAGAGAAATCGGCATCTTGCTGGTGCAGTGCCACGATGGAGAAGTGCTCTCACACTGTGCTCTGGCCCCAGCAGGGGTCCTCACTCAGAGCATGGGACTCTGAGGCAGAGTAGAACAGGGGTGTCTGCTGAGCTGGCCTTCTTCAAGAACTCCTCTGGAACCCCAAAACATCTTCCAGAGAAGGACTCCCAGAGAAACATCAGAAGAGGGAGACACTTGGAATTTTCTTCTTCAAGCTAAAACCACATTCCCTTAACAGACTATGCATCCATTTGTGAAATGAAATGCACAAAGGAATAAAGACGGAAATATTTCTTACTACTTGAGAGTACCAGGAGATTGAGGTTTGGGATTGGTGAATCTTAATCCCTCCTCCTCCTCCTCCTCTTCTTGTTCTTCTTCTTCTTTCTACAAATAATGGACTTGCAATAAATTTTAAAGAGCAGTGCAGAATTTTCAGGAGGTTTTCCAAAGGAGACTGGGTGAGCCTTTGTATTGTAAGCCTACAGTGAGCTCTTGGACCACCTCCATCTTTTCTCCTGGATATCTCACCAACCCAGGGTTCTCTTCCATTGTTCCCATACACAGCACCCAGGAGACCTCTGCACCCTCCTCCTCAAACATGGCAGATCCACTGACTTACACCAATCCTGGTGACAGGGGAGTCCAGAAACTAAAGATTCGGTTTCTAACCTGAGCCTTATACCTGAACATTCACCAACAAAAGCATCTCGGAAGCAATCAATTGATCTTATTATTACTGCACATGTGTTTTAAAATGTTAATAAATGTGTAATTTCTCTTTAGAGGTAAAAATTCATTTAAGAAAATTCCTCTTATTCGTCCATTATCTTCAGGGGTCTTCCCTGAGTGTCGGAGTCACATAAATGATCATATCTTTCTTTGTCCTCTTAGTGTGTTTGGACTTTTATAACAAAATATCACTGACTGGGTAATTTACAAACCATGGGAATTTATTTCTCACAGCTCTGGGGGCTGGGAAATGCAAGGTAGAGGCAGAATCAGTGTCTAGTGAAGGCTGCTCTCTGCTTCCAAGATGGCGCCCAATTTCTGTGTCCTCACGTGGCAGAAGACAGAAGGCAAAAGAAACAACTCCCTCACACTTTCTTTTTCCCCACTTAATTTCACATTTTATTCTTATTAACTGGGTGGGAAAGGAAGGAAATCACCAGTTACAGAATTGTACCCTTCTGTTGTGAGGAGGAGGGGGCGCTTCTGGGGAAATGGCAGGAGCACATACAGGATTGTCCTGTTCCCGGGCTCCCATCCAGGGACCTGAGGATCCTCCGTGAATATCAGGTGGAGGGATCCACAGCACTGCCTCAGAGGAAATGGAGATTCCACAGTCTTGGGGCTGGTACTCAGGAGGTGGGAGGCCAACAGCATCTTTACAGAGAGGACCTGTGAGGCCACTGTCCTTCTGTCTATCTCCCAGGATCCTGTGTAGGGCCTTTCTATAAAGATAAGGCAGTGGTCACTCCTTGGTCTCTTGTTGGCCCTACAGAGAGTCCAGTACAGAGCCTGCAAACTTATCAGCATATTTCCCACTTTTTTCCAACCCTTCTTTATGCCCCTCTGGGCAATTTCTCTTGATACTATGGGATTGTTCTTCTTCACTCTGAAGTGCACTTCCCATTCAAAGAAATTCCCATTCTTGCGGGAAACTCCAGATATCCTGGTTACTCCATGGTTTAATTACCTGGCCTGAGAGCTTTCCTGATTCCTGGTTTTCTTTTCCCTCCTTGAGTAGCTGGGTATTTCTGGAAACTTCATTCGGAAGCACCATTTTCTCCATCTTATTCCTGGGTTCCCTCTGGGAGTCTCCTCACCACAGCTGTGGGGCCTCTTCAGTCTGCAGAACAGGAGCACGTGTTCCGCCCTGATGGAAACGGGCGAGTCAGGAGGTGCTTGAGTGTAGAAATGTTTGCTCCTCTCTGCTCTTTCTCACACTTTTATAAAATAAGGTCGTTAATTCCACTTATGTGGGCTCCATGATGCAATCACTTTCTACGAACCAGAAATCTGGACTCAGTATCCCTGGGATGATTTAATCACCTCACAAGGGCCCCACTTCTGAATACCACCATGTTGGTGTTTAAGTTTCGAGCTACGAATTTTGGGGGACACATTTAGACTGTAGCACCATCCCAGTGGCTGGCACCTCCTCATAGCATGGCAGCCACGGATTTCTCACATGTGGGCCAGGCCTTTTCAGGGGCATGTGCAAGGGCCCTGGGGCTGCTGCTCAGCTTTAATTCTGCTGAGTCACATGTTTACCACATCTGAGGAGGAAATACAGACATCCCGACCCTTGCCATGAAGATCCTCAAGGTCGCATTAAGGAAGAACATTTATGAGAGAAGTGTTTGTGGCCATTTTTGGAAAATAGTGTCATCAAACATGCTCAGAGGAAGGTGGGTGCATCATCTCAGGTATCATGAAGCTGACACTTCACGGGTCAAAATGATTGAAAATAAGCAGTTTTGAATGATTTGACATACATCATTTATTTTATGCATTTTTCTGCTTCTGCACCTCCCAGTCCATACATTGTATGGTTGACTCTCAATGGATGTTCACAGAATGAGGAAATAGCAGAATGTGTATCATAACAAAAGATGGAAGAAAGTCCTAAGTCCCAGGGCCTTTGGCTTCCTGCCAGTTGGTGCATTAGTTACCTATGGACGTGGAACAGATTCCTTCAAACTTGGTGCCTTATAACCCAGAGATTCATTTTCTTTGGTTCTGGAAACCAAAAGTCTGGACTGGGTATCCCAGGTGTCAGTGGGCTGCGGTCCTCTGCTGTTCCAGGGAGGAATCTGCTGGCCTCTGCCAGTTACCGGCAGCTGCCGGAGCTCCCTGGCTGGAGGCTGCCTCACCCAAGGCCTTCGGGGTGTGTGCAGACCCCTCTGCCTCTCTGGGATGAGACGATTATAATTGCACTCAGATAACCCAGGATGATCTCCCATCTCAAGACCCCAACTTCAACCATGATCTTTGCCTTACAAGGTGACTGCATCACAAGTTCCAAAGATTAGAGGAGACATCTTGAGACACTGTCATCCAGCCTAGCAGGGTCAGAAATAGAAAGTTCAATGCACACTCTGGGAGCGCTTTTTCCAGGACAGTTTTGGGAGCGTTGGCAGGACCTGAGAGGCTGGAGAGGAAGTCATGCCCCGGGTGGGGGGCGGGGGGTGGCGGGCAGGCCGCCTGGGATGACTGTGGTTTTCGGAGTCCCAGGTCCAGGGATGGGGAGAAAATGTGAGATGACAGAAGTTTGAGTTTTGCTTTATAAACTGACATTTCAGAATACTTTTGTTTTCTTTTTTATCATTAGTATTTTAAATCAACAAATGAAAACAGTGTATATTTATGAGGAAGAGGGGGATGTTTTGATCTGTGTATACACTGTAAAAACATTGACTCAGTCAATTAACATATCCATCTTTTCAATCAGCTACTGACATTGTGGCCACTGCATTTCTTCTACATCTAGAGGAGCTGCCCGGGTTAAGCACCCACCATATGCCAAGATGGCTACCAAAAGGTGGCATGGAGATGCTGCTCTGGTCTGAATGTTTGGGTCCCCCCAGAATCCGTATGTTGAAATCCCAACCCCCAAGGTGGAGGGTTAGGAGCGGAGGCCTGAGGGATGAACAGGCTGGGAACCAGGAAGGGGCCCTCACCAGACGGGAACCGACTCACTCGTTGACCCCGCACTTCCGGACACCAGACTTCGAGGGACAGGTTCATGTTGTTTACCAGCCACCTGGCACCTCAAGCTGATGAAGACACCTGTCAGCTCCCGCCATCTCCCAGGGCACTCTGTGCCTAGCAGTTCAAGTGGTCCACTACAGTTTCCACCCCAGCAGGAGCATCCCGAGACCAGGTCCCTCCAACACACTCAGCCTAAGGAAATAGAGCTCACGCCTGGCTCTGGAACATTCCAACCCCCGTCAGCCCACTCACTGCCCATCAAGACTCCTGTGAAGGGCATGGGCCAGAGGTGGCTATGTGGGACGCAGCAGTCGCCATTATGAAGGGAGACCTGATATCTGCCCTAGGGATGCTTGACAGACCTTTAGCCTCCTCTCCTTCTGGGTCAGGATCATGCTGATTAGATCAACCAACTCAGGGGCACAAGGTATGGGAATGCTGGGGTGTTAGAGTCTGTAAACAAGTCAAAATAACACCTGGCATTTTGCCAGGGGAATGTTAGAGTTGTAAACAAGTCTGGATGGTGCCTGGCAAAATGCCAGAGGGAGTGGTTTGAGAAGTAACAAAAGCGAGCCATTAAGTGTGGAGATTCCTTATTGGTTGACTGATGTATCTAGTTTATGCTAATTAGATAAGCTCTGTGGAATGTATACATACTGCTCCTGTCCTGCAATAAACGGCTCCTACTCCTGCTGTATCAACGTACACAAGTTATTCGTCACCCCCCGGTTATTTTGCTGCAGCCGGACTGTGGCACTGGGGGGTCGGCAGGAGCCACTGGAACCCTGTGAGGCAACAGGTCATCTCTTCCTAACTGAAGGTCACTAAAAGGTAACTGTAGCCCCTCCAGGAAAGCCCAGCTGTGCTGGGAGGGAGCCCACCTCCAGGCAGGCCTCAGGAGCCGTCCAGGTGCCTCCTGTATGCGTGGGTTTAGGAGAGAGAAGCTAAATGCGAGCCTATGGCAGAAGATTAAACAGCATCCCCTCAATCCCCGACTGTATGGCTGTCCCCGCTCTAATTACATGCCATCAGATTCGAAGGCCACCAGATGTTCAAGGCCTAAGCCAGGAATTACCCACTTGGCCACTATTTTTGTGAACGAGCCCTTCAATTGGAAGGGCAGAGCTGCATGGAAATTAAACAAGAGCACTCTGAGCGTCCACGGTAAGTGAGATAATGGGGGTTAGCCAGAACATGAACCGTTTTCTTTCCAACAGGACCAGAGCTTCTAGGCCGACGCGCATGACTTTAATTACAGCAAAGACATCTGTGGGAATATTTCCCCAGCAGGTGCTCCGGGTTCTTCTGAGCCCATCGAATCCCCCCTTCAGCTGCTATCTTGGGAGACAAAGTCTGTCTCAGAGGCTGTTTTTCTTCTTGATGCTTCAGTAAAGAAGACTTCTTCCATTTAAAAGAAAAAGAAAAGAAAACCTAAAGCCACTCTTTCCTTCCTTTAACAAGAAGACCAGTGTGAGAGGCAGTGAGGAGCGGCTCTCTTGTTGGTGCTTCATTGGTTTCACGGTTATTTCCAGGAGGTGAGTTAACCCTGATTCTGGGTCGAGGAGACACCTTGCAGAAACCAGGGGCGTCAGCCGAGGTGACCCCATCTGTGCTCCTCTTGATCATGAAGCTAAGTGGGACACACGTTGTTAAAGGTCTGATTCCAGTTAATTTGGTGTGAAATCCCAGTATCTGACGGGCCTGTCCTGCTGGGACAGCCCCTGCCCTTGACATTGGTCGCTCCTGACTCAGGCTTTTCTCTGAAAGCGTGACAGGGACAACTGGCCTGAGAAGTACTGAAACACCCGACTGGAACTGTGCAGCAGGGCCTGCATTTGTTTCCTGGTGCATATTAGCTAATTAGCACAAACTTGGTGGCTTAGGATAGAATAATGTGACTCCCCATGAAGTGCAGAATCAAGGTGTGACGGCGCCCGCTCCCACTGCAGCCTATAGGGGGCGCCCTCCTGCTCCTCCCAACTTTGGTGGTTGTGGCAATCCTGGCTGAAGATAGCAGCTCTCCTAGGTCCACCCATCTCCATGTGGCCTTTTTCCAACGCCTGTCTGTGTCTCCTTCTGTCTCTGTTAAAGACACCTGTCATTGAACATGGAAGCTCACAACTCACCCTGATTGAAATAATCTCATCTTTATAGCCTTCTCATCTTTATATCCTTCTTTTATTTTATTTTTTTCTGGTACCAGGGATTGAACTCAGGGGTGCTTAACTACTGAGCCACAGTCCCAGCCCTTCTTGTGTTTTATTTAGAGACAAAGTCTCCTGAGTCGCTCAGGGCCTTGCTAAGTTGCTGAGGCTGGCTTTGAACTCACTATCCTCCTGCCTCAGCCTCCCAATTTAGATCCTTTTTAACTGCACCTTCAAAGAACTTGGTTCCAAATAAGGTCATGTTCTGAGGTTCTAAGAGGGCAAAACTTTTGGGAGCCACTATTAAACCCACCACACTGGGAAAGAAAAGTACAAATGAAACAGAATAAAGAATCTATAAATAAAAACAATTTCCTATTGAAATTCAGTTCATAATTAAAGTGACATTTCAAACTCATGGGGAAGAGAGAAATTATTAATAAAGGCAAATGGAAAATCTGACTGTCTGGGAAAAATAACTCTGGGTTTGTATCTCATTCATTATTCCCAAACTAAATGGTAGCTGGCAAAAAGATTTAAACAGGGAAAAATTAATCCTAAAAGTTCTAGAAGAAAGGATGGACAAATGAGTTGGTGATGTATGCAGGGTCCAAATTTCAGAAGTCATGAAGCAAACAAAAATGCAGAGTTTCACGTGGGAAAGTGTCAAAGAAAACCCAAAAACGAAGAAGTGTACATGCTTTAAAAGCGGCTGGTCTTCCTTTAGTTGCAGAGCTTCTACAAATGCGTGAGGAAAATCTAACAGTGCAATTTGAAAAATGATCAAATAATAGAAATGAGAATTTGCAAAGAAGATAGATACAAATGCCCTATGAACCCATAAAATAAGGAAATAAAATAATGAAACATCGTTATTCTTCCATAAGGTGGGAAAAACAGATGGCACTCAGTTCTGGCAAGAATTTGAGGAACTGGGTTCGTAACTTTCTATCAGTGAGACCAGAAACTGGAGCAAATGTTGACAGTAACTTGAAATTCTTAAAATGTGCAAACGACTTGGGATTCAAACCAGTAACAAAACATATTGCTCAAACTCTTATTTGCAAGATTATTTATTGCAAATGGCTTATGATATCTAATGAAAATAAGAACAATAAACAAACAACATGTTCTGCAATGAGGGATCGACTGAATGAAGTCTTTTACCTCCATGGAATGGAATATGCGATGATTAGACAGTGTCCCCGAAGAGCTTGTGTTGGAAGCTAACCCCTTGGAACCAAGGCGGGAGGGGAGCCTCTTGGAGGCACCTGGGTCACAGGCTCTGCCCCACGAATGGCTGACATCATTTTCTCGGGAGTAGGCCACTGTCACAGGAGTGGGTTTGCCATACACAGTCCTGCCCCCTTACTCTTTTTCTCACCCCCTCCTGCCCTTTGCCCTCCACCATGTGAAGACCCAACAAGAAGTCCTGGGCCAGAAGTTGGTGCCACGCCCTCAGACTTCCCAACCTCCAACACCAAAGAACTCTCTGTTCATTCTAAACCATCCCCCTGCGGTGTTCTGATTAGCCCACAAAATGGGACAAAACAGAATATAAAGAAGATATTTTAAAAGAATAAAGTAAAACTGTATTTGCTGCAATGGAAAAATCTACAAAATATCTTACTAAGTGACAATTTAGGAA
This sequence comes from Marmota marmota marmota, assembly GCF_001458135.2. Lineage (NCBI taxonomy): Eukaryota > Metazoa > Chordata > Mammalia > Rodentia > Sciuridae > Marmota > Marmota marmota. The sequence goes on from NW_025999968.1 coordinate 60,053,914, forward strand.
CAAAATCCTGGCTCTGCACTCCAGGATCTCCTCCCTCCAGGCCCCTTCAGGTCTGCTAGTCCCTGCAGCGCTCAGGAGACAACCGAAACTGTTCCCCGGCAGGAAGCTTGCTACCCCCATCCCAAGCCAGCGTTTTTCTGCTCATCAACCAAAAGGAAGAGAAAGATTTCCAGCCTTCTCTACCCTCAAATTTTAATTTAAAAAAAACCAAAAAACAAACAAACAAAAACCCTCCATGAACGATTCCGGTGGTCTCGGCTTTACCAGAGCTCACGCCCAGCACGCGTGCGGTGCTCCGGGAAGCAGCAGCAATGTGATGGGCTGGCCTTGGGTGAAATGCTCTTTTGTGGCCAAAGGGCACAAACACCGTGAGTGATGCTCCCCAGGTACGCCATGGTCTCATCTAACAGCTGGAGTAGCACAAGGGACAGCAGGCGCACACACAGGAGAGCCAGCAGGCGCTGTCCTGCGTTAAGAGTGCACGGCTGCATTCAGCCTGCCCTTGAACCCCATCTCCCCACCCCCTGGCTCTGCACACCTTGAACCCCATCCCCCCACCCCCTGGCTCTGCTGCCTTAGGTGGGACTTCCCACTCGAGTTTCAGGTGCCAGTCCAGTGCCATGGGCCACACGACTCTCACAGGAGAAACAAGTATGGAGCTCACGCTGCCTTCTGGGAGGCCCCATTGAGGGGAGACAGACCTTCAGGTTGTTCAAAAATCCAGAGATGACTGACATTCAGAGCCCAGACCCAGGGTTGGGTGTTCTCCCCTGGAAGGAGGGGAGCCATCATTTACGGCCTATAGGGTCCCTTGGTGCATTTGGCACGCCTTCTGCCCCATGTTTGGAGAGTCCTTCTCATGACATGATGCGTCACGAGTAGCCTGGACGTGTGCCCCACACCATCCTTCCCCATAAGCACGCACCTGATGACCTCAGTGTGGAGTTCCTAGGACCCACCCTTCCATCCCCAGGATGGGCACAGCTCTCCACACTCCAATGCAAGGATAACAGAGAAGGAAACTTCTATTTCAGGGCTACCACCCACTCCGCACCAGGTGGGTTGGAGACAGACTCTATCCTTTCAATATTCAGTATATTTCCCCAGACATATTTGGTCATGCTGAATTTAACCTTTGGGCTCTGCCCCTGCCATCAGCTGCCACAGACCATGACAGCTATGGCATCCACTTTCAAGATCAGAGCAGACTTCCTGTTAATCGAGGATCTCGAGGCTCTTCACTGACCCATCCATCTCTGAGATGGACGTGAATCTCCTTCCGCGGTGTCGGTGTGGAAATGCCCCCAAAGTGCTCCACCACGGCTGGGCAGAGAAAGCCAAGCAGCAGAGAGCAGAAGCGCTGTGATAGGGACCAACAGAGAGACACCGGGGGATAGCGAGGGGACCTGACTCACACGAGCTAGAGAAGTGGCCCAGGTGACCAAGTCATCTCCCAGAACTTCCATGTGAGCTGAAGTGTCCTGGGGGGCGGTCCTCCTAGGAGGAGGAGCACAGTCTGCAGGGGACACAGGAACTAGGGTGCCCAGGTCTGAGGAATGGCAGCTGGGCCAGGCTCCTGGAGCACACCGCACGTCCCTTCTCCCTGGAGGACCCCAGCCAGCCAGCAAGTCTCTGCAGGCCAGTGAGCTCCAGGCAACGTGTCAGCAGAGAGGAAGATGTGTGGGAGGCCCGAGAGCCCCCAGCCATCATCTCGACCCTGGCCTCCTGCCACCAGCCTTGGCCCCAGAAGGAGGCTGACATTTCTGGTCCATCCTCCACGAAGCTCTGCAAGTGGAACTTGCCCAGCACCTGGGCCCCGGGACTGGCCCCCTGGTGCTTGAGGAGCCTGTGGCTCTACGGATGGACGGATGGACGGAACTGTGAACATCAGGCTGAATGAAGTAAGCCAGACGCAAAAGTCAAGGGCCAAACGTCCTCTCTGATATGCGGAGGCTGGCGCAAACTTAAAAAGGGGGTCCCATGGGAAATGAAGGAGACCGTGGAGAAGAGGAAGGAGGGCTGATGGGAAGGGAGAGGGACAGGGAAAACAGGAAGGATGGATGGAATTGACCAAATGACACTCTGTACGTGCATGAATATAAGAGAGTGAATTTCACCTTTATGTGTATCTACAAAGCACTAAATTTAAATAAATAAATAGAAGGGAGATCGACCGAGTAGAGGAAGGGCACCGGGAGGGCGGAGGAAGCTCTGGGGACTGGAGTGGAGCAAACCGTATTCCACGCATGGGCGCTCAGGCCGAGATGCACCCACCATGGCCTGTGAGTGTGATGCACTCAGAAAACCATGGAGCTTCTAAAACCTCCAATGCCTGCTCTTCCCTAGAGTGGGCTGTCTGCCCTCAGCCAGACCCGTCACCAGACACTGGCTAACTTGGTGTCACCCCTGAGCTGCCGAGCTCCTCTGGCAACCTCAGCGAGTGCCCTCAATAGGCCATGTTTTGCCACAAGCTATGAAACAACACCTACCACAAACAGAAAATCTCATCTTGTGATTTGAAAAATAAATAATCCAGGTGGAAGCCAGGGTGGTCATTTACCAACAGGCCCAGCTGATGCCGGAGAACGCAACACCGGAGGACCTGGTCAGTGTGTTTGGCTTTTCTGCTGCACACAGGGAAGAACCAGAAGCCAGCCTTGGTTGGTGTCTGTTCCTGGGGATGCCCTGAGGCCACACAGTCCTGCATGTCTCTCTGGGTCTTTCTGCTTGGAAGCCACACCAGGGGGAAGGGCAGGGACCGGTGGTGGAAGTGCCTAAAGAGTTGAGGGAAGACGTGAGGGTGCCCCTCCGCACAGGGACTGGCGGCACTGCCAGCATCCAAGTCCCTGGTCCTGCCAGCCTGCAGGGAGCGGTGTACGTGAGTCAAACTGCAGGGAGGAAGACATGGTTTCTGGCCAGGAGGAAACAGTGGCTTTGAATGTTCATTGTGGCCACTACACGGTTGCTGCAAACTGACCTTGACTTACAGGGTTGGGACTCTGTGTGTCCTGTAAACACTGTGCTTACAGTCAGGCCCCTCAGTGCAGGTTCGGGACCCCTGGAGAGGCCTCAGCTCTGTGCACAAGCAGGCAGTGAGCACAGCATGCAGCAGGAACACCGTCCCTGCTACGGATGCAGTGACAGCCCCCGAGTCTCCCCGGCTTCTTGGGTCACTGCAGCGGCGGCACACTGCCGACCTTCCTGACCGGGAAGTCTGTAAGTAGGGAGCAGGCACACCCCTAGAGTCACGGGCTTCGCACAAACTCAAAATTCTGAGACCAACATAAAAGACCGGAGTTTTCAGGAAATCAGTGAAAATCGGGTGATTGGACACGTCTCTTCTTTGCCCTACAAAAGGAATTTTTTAAATAAAATGTTTTTTCCCACAAGCATTGAAAGAGTTATTTGTTGTCTATCAACTCAGGCTTGGTGGCTAGAATAGCGGATACATTGTTACTAAAGTCCTCTGAATAAAGTCATCCCAGCAGATTTTGACAATGAGCCTCAGTTAAGGAAGGGAAGGGAAACAGTCCATTCCTCAACTCAGCCACTGATCCTTTCATAATAATACGAAAGGCACGGTTCCTTTCACATGAGGTGCCTCAGAGGCAGAGCAAATACGATTACTGTGTTAAAAATACCTATTATGAGTGAAGCAGCTTGATATACCCTGTCATGTCTTCAGTAGAACTAAGTTCTACACATACGTAACTATAATTAAGGGTCAAAGTGGCCAATCTTACAAGACAATGGCTGAAAAACCTTCACCTGGGAATCTGAGAGAAAACTGAAGACCAGTTTGGGGCAGTGATTCTCAGCTGTGGAAAGAAACCCCAATGTGGCCGAGAAGGGCTAAAGGATTCCCCAAACCACGTCCCTGTGCTTCTGAATGTGTAGGTAGCCTCCGCTCCCAACGCTGGCAGGAGGAGGAGGTGTTCCACGTGGCCAGGCAACAGGGGTGGGGTGTCTGGAGAATCAGAGACAGGCACCAGGAGAACCTCGTGGGGACGGTGCATCCAGGCTGAGTTCTAAAGAACTGGTAGAATTTAGATACGGAAAAACAGGAATCAGGAACTAAACAGAGGAACCTCATGGTTAAAAGAGATTAACAGCATTAACTAATAATAAAATAGGAGAACTACCACAAGATACTGTAATAAAAGTTATGTGAATGGGGCCTCTCTCTGATAATCAAGATGGCTACTACCCTTAGCAGAGGAACCTCATGGTTAAAGTCACAGAGGTAAAGGGGGGTGGGGGTGAATGGCCCCCTTTGATTGACTCAGTGGTTCTCAAATTTTATTGCTGTGGAACACTGCAGATGTCTGGATAGACTAAGCAGAAATCTGTAAATTAAAATTGATAGCCCTTTACCTGATTTTAAAAAATAAATAAATAAAACCTACGTAGTGTGTTGGCTTTCAACCACTGGCAAAGCACCTGAGAAAACCAACCTAGGGAGAAGAGGAACAGCGGCCTGCTGAGAGGCAGAGCCGCCCCCCACCCCCCGCGCCTGCCAGGTAGGCGGAACTGTGACCACCCACAGAACAGCCCCAGAGGCCTGCAGAGGGGCAGTGCCGCTGCCTGCGCCTGCAAAGTAGGCAGAACTGCGACCACCGACAGAACAAGCCTAGCGGCCCGCAGAGGGACAGAGCCGCCTCCCGTGCCTGCAAGGTAGGCAGACCTGCTACTGACCGGCAGAGCAGGCCCAGCGGCCTGCCGGCGTGGTAGGCACATGGCCCCAATTGGAGGAGGGGCAGAGCCGCCGCCCGCGCCTGCAAGGGAGACTTTGCAACTATACAAGACCAATATAAATATATAGGGGGAAAATTCAATA